>NC_056731.1:545383183-545620683 GCF_019279795.1 Protopterus annectens
ACTTTAAGAGTACTCTGACTGTCTGGAACCACAGCACTGAACTTTCCACCTCCAAAATGAAGAGCACTAGCCCTCATAATGTGGAATAAAGGGACAAAATGTGGAACACATACTAACAGCTTACTAACAACTTCAACTAAGAAGGTCATAGGATGGTTAAAATATGTCATTTTTACTTATAAAAAATATCTTTTAATGATTCCATGTGATTAATTTCTATTTACCATGGTTATCAGTTAAAACTTTCCTAACACTAAAAGTGTGATAGACCCTTTCGATGTGGAACTTTGAGAAACATGAAGATTTTAAGACTCCAAATGAGATACATGCCTCGTAATGAGGTACTCATGAGACATATGCCTGGGACATAATACTACACTACCAGCAAGTGCCTACATCAAAAAACAAAACACAGTAAATGGGATATTGTGGGCTATGTGACCATGATGGCTGCTTAGCTTTCAAGATCATTCTGCATTTGCAGCAATGCAGATACAATAAAAATAAACAGCATTCTTGCAGGAATGACACTTTAGATGGAGAATGACATGAAAATTATAGAGGAGAACACTAACCTCGAGCTCAACATTTTCTTTGCTTTTAGGGTTCATTTGGAAAGCTTGACAGAGAGTTTCTGCTAGATCAGCCAAGATATGAGAGAGATGAAGGGGTACAATGTACATGAAGGTGGTACAATGTAGACAAAAAGCACTTGTGACTGATGGTTTGGCATAGCAGGAGAAAGTGGTTCAACAGCTCAGAGAGAATATTCTTCCTGGAAGAGAAAGCAGATGACCCAATGAATAAGTGCAGCAGGGAAAACATGACGCTGGTAGAGCCGCCTGAGAACATGGAAGGCAGTATCCTTTGTCTAGCAAATATTTGGAGAGTCTCTTAACAAGAATGGGGAGGGTGCATTTCAGATAGTGTGCATAGAACAGGGAAGGGGGATCAATCTGGCCACTGACCTAAACATCTAAAGTTAAGGTGCACGAGTACATGTCCAAACAGTTAATACTATTGTATGCTTGTCCAAGTAAGGAATAGTGATGGTGAAACAAGGAAATTCTGCATGCAATTCTACAGAGTGAGGCAGGAGGGTAAGGAGGTGGTCTGGGGATTCAAACCATTGGAGTGACCTGGCAGCAGTATCCTGTTCAAATTATTCTGGTATGGAAGAGAGGATAGTAAGTTTTATGAGGAGTAAATTGTGATGCATAGATGGAAACGTGCTCCACTAGATTCTTAGAGAACAGATTGAAAGAAGCATAATAGTCAAAGCACAGGGGCCCCATAGTTTTACCTATCATTGCAAAACATCCATCCGGTAAAAGAGACAAAAATACACAGCAGAGACAGAAAAAGGGAGCTTGGTTGGAGGGCTAATACACTTAAAGGAAAAGTAGCTGATGGAGAGGAGAGCTAGAATCTGGATGTCATCTGTCTACTGGTATGACAAGGGGACAGGTAACATTGTAAAATGGGTAGAGTTGAGTAAGATTGCAGTGTTGTAGAAAAAGCCAGGTCAAAGATTGAGAGATCTGAATGCCTGAATGAACTGGTCAGATGGTTGGCAAGAAGGAAGTTATGGTTGGTAGATCACTGTCACTCTGTTGAATGGTCATTTGGTTGAAAGGATGCAGTGTTTAGAAATGTAGGTGAGTGCAGGTCTGGGTGATTTTATGTTTGGTTGAGTATTTGCAGTACCAAAAAGAAGAACTTCAAATAGGGAATGTAACTGTTACGTTTTTGATTCTAATGCCAAAAGCTTTTGATAACAGCTGAGGGTGAAGGAATCTCAGTATGTGAAATTATTAAAATGTGCTTAAAACTATGGGATATGGCTTTGAGTCAAGGTCAGATTGTAAATTAAACGTATTGGTTTACGTACTGTATGACAACCATTCTTAAGTATTTTGGAATGAGTTGAATGGAGTACAGACTAATAACTATGACTAAACTTTAAAAACAGGTCTAGTACTGATACACAGAATTCTAATATGTTACATCAAATCTCTGTGCTATGGAAAACACCACCTTTTCATTGTGAAAATGTTTCCTGGATTATTTCTCAAACACCAGTTCAAAACTTCAAACCTTGAAGTCATTCTGCTACTAATGTTTCTGTTAAGCCATTGTGAATAAATATTTGAGATACAGAAGACAGTGCAATATGGAGGCTGTATTTAAGGTATAGATTCTTTGTACACCATAGAGTACGTCTTTAAGTGTTTTAATTTTTTTTCATATGACACACATGTAGCTGTAGTAGAGCAGTACATACAATCCGAGTATTTAAGTGAGGCTTATATGTATTTACCACAACTTTCTGTACAGTAAGTGGAATGTAGCATATGAGAACATTTGAAGTGCATATTGTGATGCTATTACAGCCGTATCGTTAAAGGGGGTTATCAACAATTAAATCCATATGCCATGTAGCTTCCTCAAAACTATAGTTTAGTAAAGGTTCCTGTTGAATGTGCATCATATCTAGTGCTTCTTTATTCATTCAACTTGATATCTGTATGCTTTTCTGTATACATATATAGAGATATACAACACCTGCACTTGATGCGGTATCCAAAGCCAATGCCAATCTTTTACTATGCATGTGGCAACAGAAGGCAAACATTCTCCTAATGTGTCTACTGACACCCCACCTAGATGTTCGACTTATGAAAAGTGCCCAGTGCTACTCAAAAATCACATGTTGAACAGAAGTGAAACCATCTTCCTGGTTGGAGAATGTATAAGAATGTCCTCTGGTTTCACCAAAGGCCAGGTGGTATTCCCAGACATTCTTATTTAAAAATAACAATGAAAATATGAAACAGTAAATTCATGTACCATTGTTTAAGAAAGCCTTAAAGTGGAAAAAATATAACATTTCAGAAGTGTTTACAGGGGTATTTTTATACCCGAAGCAGGCAGCAAAGAATGTTTCCTCAGGTAGCTTACAAGTGTTGGAGGTGTGATGGCGGAAGAAAGAGGTAACTGAGAACATTTTTTGGGAAGTGTAATGAGTTAGCAGATTTTAAAAATTCTCTGCAGACTACTCTGTCAGAAATACTGAGCAACCAAATTGGTGTAACTAAGGAAATTACTTTTTTTTTTCTTTTTTTTTTTTGAGATGGGATACAGGATTTGAATTGCCTAGACATAATAAGGTCTTGCTCAGTTTAATACTGGTGGCTTCCAAAAAAAGCAATTACTAGAAAATGAAATCCAAGTCTAAACCAACCATACTAGAAGTAGTGAATATAGTAACAGAGATAAAATAATTGAAAGTGGGATCTTTAGAAAATGCTACGAGTAACTTACATAGAAATAAATGGCAATTGTGGGAACAATACATGCAGACATGTTTTGGAGGAGGAATGAGGTTTAAGTGAAGGCAGGAATTGAATGAGCTATGTAATGTTCTATTGATAATGACTATATAGAAGATTATATGTGATATATAATGTTTGCAACTGAAAATATGTCAATATAGTTTGTTTTCAATTATATAAATGCATGATTGTCTGTGTCATAAGTAATAATTCAATAAACATGTTCCTTGTTTAAAAAAATACAAAATGTATGCTCTTGAACCAGACAGCTACCTGTGCTAATAGATTGCAGTTTATGCATGGAGTTTGTAGCGTAAGACAGGGAGTATTTCATCGCTTTGAACTTCGTCTTATTACTTTCCAGGCCGTGCGTCTGAGTTCCTCCTTCATTTTGAAGCTGCTGATGTAGAAGATGGATTTTACATAACATCTCAGAAGAACAGCTGGGTAAAAATCATTGTTTCATATCTTAAAAATGTTGCAACTTACAAGTCTGTAAATTATATTTTAGAAAGTTATGCAACACATGATTACCACATTGGGAGATTCAAAATGTGGCTAGTCCTGCCTTTATGTAACAGAATATTACGTTAAATACATTGTGGATGGATGGAAGGATGGATGGATGTGTGGGTGGATGGATGGAAGGATGGATGGATGTGTGGGTGGATGGATGAATGGATGGATGGATGGATGGATGGATGGATGGATGGATGGATGGATGGATACCATTTTTTCCAAGACTGCAATCTGGACTTTGCATTTTTGCAATGTTTATTAGAAATTTGCTTTATTATTTATTTACTTATTTTTATTGCCTTACAGATTATATGGAAAACTGGAAGAAAGAACCAATAAAAATACTCTGTCAAACATCACGGAGGCAGACTGATCCAGTTTTACCCTATGCACTGGGTTTTGACAGCAGTATATAGATATGACCATGTAATCAGCTTTGTCCTATATAAGTATTTTTTGTGTTATTTCAGTTTTGTAAACAAGCCCTCACTTCAGAAGTCAGTATGCACAATCTCAACTACTGATTTATGAGTAGATGGGATGTCCAATGGAACTTCATGAGTCACAAACTTAACCAGCAACAATGAAAGCAGTTACGTAATTAAGCCCACTAGCTTAAATAGCCAGGGAATTGTTATGGCTAGGCTTGTATAGGCCCTAGGGCTGATAGCCTAGTACCAACCTATGAACCTATGAACCTATGAGTATAGATTATTATAGCAATAACCCATGGCTGGGTGTGGGTAATGATGGATTTACCCACGGTTGGCGTGGTTTGGTCATGAGGGTGAAGCCAGAGTGATCAGACAAAGCCAACCGTGGATAAATCCAGCATTACCTGCACCCAGCCATGGGTTATTGCTATTATACAATGGTGTTAGTTTGTTTTGGATTATGTTTGTGTTGTCGTTATTTAGGTTTTTGTTTGCTTTCCTTTGTATTCTTCCACTTTTTGTGAGATAAAATAGTCCACACTTTCAGTTTGTGTTTATTGTTTATTTCTGTTTTAATTTAAATACAAGTTATTTTTTAATTTTTCAAGAAATGTTAGGAAATAATTATATAAGTAGATATAGTTGTAAAGCTTTTGGTATGTCTTCATAGTTTTAAAGCTTTTGGTATGTCTTCGTGTTGTAGTTTCTGTTATATTTCTGTATTGGTTCTGACTTGAAGGTTGTCTATGCTCATATGTTGGCTTGAGTTCTTCTTAGTGTAGTACCTGTAATGAGAAATTGTGTTGATAGTTAATTTTGTTTTTATATATTGCATCCTATCTATCTGTCTACATATATATATATATATATATATATATATATATATATATATATATATATATATATATATATATATACATGCTTTTAGTATAAATTTAGACTTTACTTACTTATTTTGTTGGGTTTCTATGTTGTAGATGTTTATTGTTACATAGTTTATAATCTGTTGTTTGCCTTGTGGTTTTTCTGATTCATTTCCAGGTATGGATGTTCTGTGTTATGGACTTTTATTTTTTTTTCTTGGTCCGTTGTCTGTTGTATTATTGTTATTATCTTCATGTATTGGATTTTTTTGGTGTTTCTTGTGTTCCAGATATTATTTTTCCCCATGTTTTAAATTCATCTACTGATGGTTGGTAATAGGATCGTAGTGATGCTTCACTTCTATGTCCTGTCACACTCATTATTTGTCGTGCTTCCATCCCTGATTGTGACAGTAATGTTACTGCTGTTGCTCTTAAGGAGCGGTTTGTGTATCTCTTTGATAGGTTTGCTTGTTTGCAGATTTGTGGTAACATGTTTGCAAGATAATTTATTCCCATCGGTTGTGTTGTGTACCATGTTTCCATTTTGTCAAGTACATGTTGTGGATGTCTTTTTGGGTGGATGAGCAGTTGTTTTGTATTAGGTGGCCTTTTTTGTAAGTATTGTTTGAAACTTTTTACTGGACATAAAGGGTCTGTGCGGTTTTCGAACATGAATCCTCTTAGCAAATGTTTTGTAACATCATCATGTTCTTTGTGTTTTTTGTATGTTTGTTAAAATTTTTTGTTACATAGTCTGTGCCATCTGTATCTTTCTTTATTGTAAAACTGTCTTCTGTGCGGTATTGTGCTCCTTCATTCCCATGTCGTGCGAAGTGTAACTGTATATCAAACCAGACTTTTCTTACGAGTCCGTCTACTGTGTTTGGGGAAACTACTTGGCTGTTTCTCAGTTGTGTTATTTCTTGTATTGTGAGTGGGTGGTGGTGTTCTGCTGTATCTTTTCCTTGCCTTCTGTAATTTTTAATTATTGACGTAAATAAGTTATTTGCATTTGTTAGACGTAAATCTGTTATGATGTTAATCTTTCTATTTAATGGTGGGTTGTTTATATATCTGTTAAGTCCTGCACGTAAGGATACAAATGCACATATTACGTATTCTTCTACTTTTGTGTTTCGTACTGTAGCATAGAATTCTCTAAGTATTGTGTTTAAGTTTTCTGGTGTAATAGTGTGGAAGTCTATGTTGTAGTTTTTTTGTTTTTGCAAGTTTTGAAATATGTTTATAGCCCGCTGTGTTTGTTTTCTTATACTTGATTCTTCCTTTTCTAATTCTAGTGTTTCTATTTCTTTAGGAGTTTTTTCTGCATGTCTTTTGTTAGGTTTCTGAGTGGAATAGACTTTTAATGTTGTTTTACCTTTCTGAAGTGTATGGCTTGTCACACTGTTTTCTTCTCTATGGGACGTGTTATGCTGTAGTACTTCCTGTTCTTGTGGTTGGAGAACTTCCTTGCTTGTTGATGGTTTCATAGTGGTTTCTGGTATGTTCTTAAATATTTCTTCTATTTCCCTGTCAGTTATTAGTTCGAAGTTTACTTCCATTTTTTTTTTTATTATCTTCTATATATGGTGTCTCTTGTTTTGGTGTTTTTTCCTGTCTGAGTTTGTAGTGTTTCTGTTTAAGAGGGCTTGTGCAGGTTTTTGAAGGGATGTTATCAAAAGGGCTAGGTGGTGCTAGGTAAAATATAGTTTAAGTAGTGCAGAACTTTATAACGTGTAGTTATGTTTTATTACTTATAGGTATGTTAGAAATCTGGTCCAGTTTTAATGCACATTAACTTTTTTAAAATATAACATAGTTTTACTAATTGGTCATTAGATGGTGATGTGGTATGTGCTTTTAGAAGGTATATGCTGGTTGTGGAAGTTTGGTATGGTGTGTCTGTTCTGACTTTGTGAGGGGGTGTGCTGTGTTTACTTTTAGTGTATAGATTTTTGGAGTTGTTATTTGTGTGGAGCTATTGCAGGGAATACAGCTGTGTGAATGGTTTTATTAGAATGCTTGCTTTTATTGTGTTATTTTTTTTAAACTGGTGGTTATGTAGTGTGTGTGGTGTATTTGTGACTGCATGACAGTTTACTTAATTACTGTTCGAGGTGTGGGACTGAGGATTGTAATAGGGAAATTAATGACTTTTGTGTGATTAGGTATACTTGTGAGGTGTTTAGCTTTACTGCGCCATGTTAAAAGGTTTGCCGTCGCCACAACATGATACCTTAGCGACCAGACTTCTTCTGTTATTTCTTTTTGATTTACTATGTGCACGCTGGTTGGATTAGCCAATCAGCGTGCACGTTTATCAGCTTTTCGGACATCACGTTTGATTAGCATATATGCATAAGTGACTAGCAGACATACACAAAAGGTGCATATGATAAGCAACACATAGCGGTTTTATGAGAATCTTAATAAGTCCTTGCATAATAATGTACATTATCTATACATATTTCTATAATGCAGAAAATCTTCATAAATGTAGGTTGATTGCAGCTGTGATATTCAGCCAAGAAGGCAGTGACAAAGGAGTAAGTGAGGTGATAATTCAATGCAGTCAGGTCTTGTAGGGTATGGAGAAAACAAACAGGTCTGTAGTCGACAGTTTCCCAGGTGCTGTATTTTGGGACTGGACATCATAATGTTAAAGTGCAAAGAAAAGCACAACAACACGTGTATAACATTATGTATATGGAATTTCATGAAAGTAAAAACATAGCAATGAACATACAGATTATTTTTTATTACTCTGAAACAAGAGTCAAAGGAAAAGCTGATATTGTGACTATGAATTATATTCAGTGTCAACAGCTAATGGCTGAAGCTTAACTTCATTATTTCAAGTGAATAAAGTGTGGATACAGAATCTCTTTAAAATATTGCCCTTTTATAACCAGATTGCTGTATACTGGTAAGCAGTGAGTTTCAAACCTGCAGATTAATGTGTACACAGCAATATTATTTGGAAGATTCTATGTTAGCTTTAATTGTAACTCAAGGAAATGCAACACAGAGATAAGGATATTGACAACACACAGACAGAGATAAGGATATTGACAACACACAGACAGAGATAAGGATAGTGACAACACATAGACAGAGATAAGGATATTGACAACACACAGACAGAGATAAGGATATTCACAACACACAGACAGAGATAAGGATATTGACAACACACAGACAGAGATAAGGATATTGACAACACACAGACAGAGATAAGGATATTGACAACACACAGACAGAGATAAGGATATTGTCAACACACAGACAGAGATAAGGATATTGACAACACACAGACAGAGATAAGGATAGTGACAACACACAGACAGAGATAAGGATATTGACAACACACAGACAGAGATAAGGATATTGACAACACACAGACAGAGATAAGGATAGTGACAACACACAGACAGAGATAAGGATAGTGACAACACACAGACAGAGATAAGGATATTGTCAGCATACAATGGCCCAACTTATGTTTAATAGAGAAACGAATGTGACAACCGTGCTGATAGCTACAATTCTTTATTTTATGAAGCGCTTTTCGTTCGGGTACAATTCTCGAAATTCTTCAGATAAAATAATTATAAATTAACCATATTTAAATACCAATTCAAGCAAGTCAGCTGGTATCAGACCTTACTAATTTAAAGGTACATACATCTTACTTGATTAGTTAAACATTCCTAAATGTATTACAAAAGCTATTTTAAAAACATAAAATTGTACATATATAGTCCATTAAAATTGTACATATATATATAATTAATCTAAAATATCAGACTGACAATTTTCTTTCAGTCAACAGCAATTCATTTTACTCTGCAGCAGACCTATTATATGAATTTGTATGAATTTGTACTATGTACTAAACGTCAACATTTACCTTACTTCAATTCATTTTCTTACAGTCTGAATTCTTCTGAAGTTACTTACTATAACAAAATATTAATAATCCAGACTTGTACTTACTTCACATTCAATTCAATGTACTTATATATTGTTATCTACTTAAACTTTTAATTTTTAGTATAGGCATTATTGAACACGTGTCATTTAAGCCTGGGTTGTTATATGCATACAAACGTATTTGCCACATCAGTTCCAATCTTTCAAGTTCTAATTCCATAGCCCCCCCCCCTCACATTTGTCACCAGTTGCTCCAATATCCAAAATTTAAATTCATGCTTAGGGTGCTCTTGAATATGTTTTACTAAAGCACTGTCCTGATTAGCTTTATTAATACTATACATATGGTCATATATTCGGTCCCTTAATCTGCGTATTATTTTACCAATATAGTAACTGCGACAATGCTGGCACTTAGCTAAATATACAACCATTTTAGAGTTGCAATTATATTTACCCTTACTCCTCAGTAACTTTATGTTGATAATAATTGATTTCCCAACTAGAATGTATTTACAGTATGGACAGCCACTACATTGTTGCATTCCCTTATGTTTATTAATCATAGTGTGTGTTTTCAAACAAATTCTTGAAGTTTTTATCTCTTCTTGTAGTAAATTTTGGAGTCCTAATTTATCCATTAATTCTTTATCTTCTGTGATAATATTCCCATTCTTACACACAATATTTTTTATATATTGAAAGTCCATATTAAATGTTACTACAAAATTGATAGTTTGATTAATTGTGCTCACACTCTTGTGAACTATCTGCAATACTATCAATTCCTGAAGACATGATAACATTTTCTATTCCAATATTTCCTAGTATGGGTTTATATATTCCCCTAGATCTTTTATCTACTACTTCTGTTATGATATTATCGAGAAGATGAACAGGGTATGCTCTCTTGACAAACATTTGTTTCAATAGATGACATTCCAGTTCAAAATCATCCTCCTTTGTAGTCATTCGTGCTGCCCTTACAAGCTGTCCCTTTACCACCGACCTTTTCATGTGGAAGGGATGGACACTCGAAAAATGGAGAAATGTGTTAGAGTAAGAGGGCTTTCTATAAATTTTTGCTTCGTATTTTTTATCTATGATGTTTTTAACTAGTAGTACATCTAAATATGCTATTTCCTTCTCATCAAAATTATATGTGAATTCAAGGAATTCTGTTGTTTGATTGAAATATTCCGCTAAGTATTTGGCCTGCTCTTTGTTCCCTTTAAATAGGATGAATATATCATCCAAAAATCATGTAAAATAAACTATCTGTGCTTTAATATCTTCTTTATTAAGTACATAAGAGTGTTCCCAATAGTTTATCACTAAATTGGCGAAACTGGAACCGCACGGGGACCCCATGGCCACTCCTTTTCTTTGATGGTAAAAATTATTTTTAAAATAGATGTAATTATGGGATAGTACAATGTTTAATAGTTCCTCTATCTATGCTATTTCCATTGATGAAGCACCCTTGCTAATAAGATTAAGGGATACCCATTCAATCCCTAATTCCTGGGGTATTGAAGTATACAAGTCCCTTACATCGACTGTAAGAAAATTATATTGGTCATTAAACTCTAAATCGTTCATCTTCTCTAAGAAGGACCAAGAATCCTTACATATTCCAGTTTCATTCACCACATATTTTTTAAGTAGTGTTTTAACCACCTTTGCACATGCATAAGTTGCTGAATTTCTCCCGTCTACAATCAGTCTAAGCAGGGGATCCATCAAGTTTTTATGAATTTTGGGCACTCCGAATATTGTCAGTGCTATAGGTGCTGGCATGATCATATAATTATACATGCCCAAATCTATCCTGCCTTCTATAAATAAATCATTAATGTAGACTTTTGTCCTTTGGTTAGCCTGGTTATATTCTTTCAGTGAAGCTAGTACATATGAATCAGAATCCAATATTGATTCTATTTTATTCTCATAATCAATCGGATCCATGAAAACCAGACCACCCCCTTTATCTGGTCTCATGATCCGAACTTTTGATTGTTTTAAATATTCAATACATTCCTGTTATTCTTTTGATAGGTCTCCCTTAGATACTACATCTTTTTTCCATAAATCATAATATCTAAAGTCAATTTCACAAACCTTTTCAAAAATGTGTAACGAGTTATGCAATAGTGGGTTATAAGTGCTAGGAATCCTGTATTGTTGTGTCTGTGGTCTATTTATGTTACCCAACAATACTTGTGGGTTTAGTTTTCTAACATACATTTTTAAGTCTATAATGTGGTTAGTAACATTTAAACATTTTGATGGTACAAATGAAAAACCTTTTGCTAGCACATTAACTAAATCACACCAGATGTTTACTGAGGAAAAGTTATACACAGAAAAATCTCCTTCAGAGTTAGTGATAACTGAAAGGTTGGTTATACCCTCAGTTTCAACTATCTCCATTTGTTGTGCACAACATTTGCATTTCCTGAAACAATAAGAAGGTTAATTAGAAGGACATGTGAGGAAGCTTGAGGCAAAATTCAAAGTGGGGGATTTCCTCTCTGATAAGTTGTGTCTGAGCTTTCCCTTTGTTATTTGTATTATATTTAGACCCATTGGCAAAGAAAATAAGGGACTCAGAAATTCAAGGATATAATTAGTATAATGTTCAAGAAAAGTTGGCTTTATTTGCATATGATATTATTTTGTACCTGTTGGAACCAGTAAAGGACATCTCAGTGTGGTAGAACATTCTGTGACAGTTTCAGTTTTTTTGGGGATATAAAACTAATGAAGATAAAACAAAGGTTATAGCTATAATCTATGTACCCATATATGAATTGGTTCAGCAGTAACCATATTATTGGGGACATGATAAAATTAAGTATTTAGCAGTATGGATTAAAAGGGATTCTGTCATGGCAGATATGGATATGTGGGAAGAGACTAAACAAAAGATAATACAATAACTGAGAACCTGGAAGCTCTTGAATATGGATATGGATAGCAAGATATGAGCAGTACACATATTTTTAGTTCCTTTAGTTTTATACACAGGTCAGGGATATTTTTTATCAGCCAGAGGATATGTTGTGGATAGTACTTAAGAAAGTGTTGAAAGATTTTTTGGGAGGGGAAGGGGGCAAGATTCAAGTGGGATAAGTTGATCCTCCCAATAGAACAAGGAGGTTTAGTATTCCCTGATTTTAAGGGAGATTTTAGAGCTACACAGTTGAGGATCTTATAGGTTCATAGGTAGGTACTAGGCTATCAGCCCTAGGGCCTATACAAGCCTAGCCAAAAAGGTACCCTGGCTTTCGCAACCCAAGAAAATTATTTTCCTGTGCCCCTGTCGAGCAGAGCCACAGAGGTGATCCCTGGGGTGAATTTCCTCTTTCCCATCCAATCATCAAGATTTTTCTTGAAGAGTGCTAATGAGGAGCTTTGTTTGATATAGATAGGTAGTTTGTTCCAGAGTATGAGAAGTCTCTAGGACAAGAATCTATCCCTCCAGCAGGTTCTGTTTATTGTGGTGACAAGGTTTAGGTCCCTAGAGCGTGTAGCTCGGAGGGATTGGGATTTCTTTAAGTGGAGCATGTCCAACAGCTCTGGGTTTGACATAGCTTTGTATGTTAGGCAGAGATTGCCTCAGAATAGGCGATATGCGATGGAGTAAAGCTGAAGCTTTTTGAGATGGTCTGCAGATGGCATCTGTTTGAGGCCAGTAATCCTCTTTGTGAGGTATTTCTGTGGCCTTTCCAGTTGTTGTAGATGTCTTGTGAGGTACATACCAAAAGGGGTGTTGTACACTATAATGGGTCTAATGAGTGACGAGTAGAGGGGAACAATGACCTCTTTCTTCCTGGATGGGAAACCTTTTGTGATAATCAAAGGAGAGGCTACTGTCCACCTGTGTCCCAAGGTCTCTTATCACACTTTCGGTGCTAAGTAGACTACCATCTATGTGGTAGCTCATGGGTACAGAGTTTTTACCAAAGGGGGTGACAATGCACTTTTTGGCATTGAGCTTGAGGCCATCGTTTTGACACCAGGCATCTGTCTCAGTGAGGCCCTTTTGTAGGATGTATGCATCGTTAAGAGTTTAAATTATGGCTCCTAGTTTGCAGTCATCTGCAAACTTCATTAGCCAAAGACCTTCTTTGTTAGGCTGTACTTCAGAAAAGTAGATAGCAAACAGGAGAGGACCCAGGACTGAACCCTGTGGTACTCCACTTGTCACTGGTCTGAACTCAGATTTGGAGTCTGCTACTTTCACAGTGTGGGTTTTGTCAGTGAGCCAGTTGGCAACCCATCTTGTGACATAGGGATTTATATCTAGTTTAGTGAGTTTATCGATAATTCCAGAGTGGGGTATGGTGTCAAAAGCCTTAGTGAGACCTAGATAGGCTGTGTGAACCACCTTACCCTTGTCTACGGCTTTGGTGACTGCTTCAAAGAAGTCAATCAGGTTTAGGAGACATGATCTGCCTTTTACAAACCCGAACTGGGTGGGGTCCATAGTTTGGAGATTACCAATGTCTTTGTTTATAAGTTCCATGATGACACGTTCCATGGCCTTGCAGACCAGGCTCGTTAGGCTAATGGGGCAGTAGTTCCTGCAGTCCGTGTTGGTTCCCCCTTTGTGGAGTGGGATAACCATCACTGTGCACCATTCAGTGGGCACAAAGGCTGAGGTGAGGCTATGATTGAACATGGTGCTTAGATGGGGTGCCAGTTCATTCTTATACATAACATAAACAGAAAGCTACAATTCAAAGTGGAAAGGGATGATGATGATGATGAAGCAAAGAGGTAAATCAAGCAGTGATGGGAGTAATCTATCACAATAAATAATATATTACTGTAATATATTACAATTTCTAGTAACTAGTAATATAAGTAGTTACTTTTTTAAAATAGTAACTAGTAACAGTAATATATTACTTTTTTTAGTAACTAATAACTTAAATGTGAGTTACTTTTGCTTAAACCAGTGGTTCTGAACATGTGTGATAATAGCCTCCTAAAGAGGGATGTAAAACCTCCGGGGTCCCTATATAATATGAATAGTAATCAGATGTTAGGAGGTAATAAGACACTTTGAAGTGGCAATTTGGATAAAAAATTACAACATAGTGTTGGCACAACCCATAGTGCGTATCATTCATAATAAATCATTAGAATTAGTCTGGAGCAAAATGTACTTCATTTTTTTAGCACTGCAAGGAGGTGAAAGTTAATGATGATCGGACTCCAGCCCTGCCCTGGTACTGTGGGACTGTCACCCACTAAAACATCCCCTAACACTGGACAGTTGTAGCCTGCCAGAGATCATATCCTTACCTTGCAGTATAATAAATAGCATTGGTTCTTCATACCACCATCAGTTGGAATCAAACTCATCACTCATCAGTTGAGCACCTGATGCCCCAAACCACTGCACCAAGCAGGATGCTTCAAGTGGATCTATTATCAACCAACTTTTGTCCTGACAATATTTTGTTATGTTCTATTTAAGATTCTTTTCAGGTTTCAATTTTTAGTTGCTGAAAATAGACAAAATGTGATAGGTTTTTATAGGTCTTGTGCTGTTGGCTGGTTTGGTTTAATTATTATCTGCGACTCTCTAGCTTTAAAGACTAAGTCTTCTTCTTCTCCTTTTGGCTGTGCCCATTAGGGATCACCACGGTGGATCATCAGTCTGCAGGACAAGTGGCAGTGGAGATTTACATTGTTGAGTTGTAAGCCCAGCATTCAACCATCTTCAGAAGGCACACACATGCATACACTCACACTTAAAGCCAATTTAGAATGTCTAATCCACCTGCCGCATGTCTTGGGAATGTGGGAGTAAATCGGAACACCTTGAGGAAACTCAATTGAACACAGGGAGTGTAGCTCATAGTGTGTGTGTTGTACTTTTAAAGCCACTGTAGTTCATGGGCACATGCACAGAAAGTACTGAGCACGTGCAAACAGACCGCCATTTTGTGTAAGCAGCTGGAGTGAAAGCATGTATGTGTGCAGCAGTCAGACAGTTAGCTAGTTCACTTAAGTTTTATGTTCCTGTCATCCATCCTGATATGTTTGTGTGTAATAAATATCTTAAATGAACACCCAAGCCTCGTCATCTTATTTGAATACACAAGATGAGTGACGTTCTCAGAATGGGATCTGAAGTCAAAACTTCTTAAAACCATGAGGCGCACAGTCAGAAATGGAGGAATATACAAGAGTGGCTTAAACGACTGCAAATGACTTGTAAACAGGTCAGAAAATATTTCCAGGTTCTTAAACTCATTTAAATGATTTTTCCCTCAATGAATATAAAACAAAGCATTCCAAACAAATTACTGAATAAACAAAATGTTCAGAATTGTGACAAACTGAAAAAAGTACTTGAAATAATTACGAAAACATTTGAAACAATATCAGAATTATATAAAATGTTGAAAAAAGACAAAACAACTGTATTTTTTCACAATGTACTACTTTTTCACATTAACTAAAGCTATTCAAAGTGTCTAAAGTGTGCAAAGTGTTGGCAGTGTGTGCAGTAATACAGTACAGTCTTTTCAAAGAGTACAGTTATTTCAAAGAGTCTATTGTACAGCTGAATATAATTACAAGCACTTAGTGTGTGTTTGACACTTATTTGGCATGGCAGAGGGATTTCACAGACCTAATCCGCTTGTGTTTCATAATAATATTGATGAAAACTGGAAAGTGTTTGAGCAAGAATATGATATTTTTATACAGGCTGCTTTTTCTGATAAAGACGCACATACAAAAGCATTTATTCTGCTCAATTTAGCTGGTTCAGAAGCCACTGAGAGAGAACATTCATTTGTGTATTCACCTGCTGTTTATGCAGAGATGGGGGAAGACTGCCATATTGTGATACAGGCTGAAATGCAGAAAGACTCTGAGTGCTAAAAATGTAAATATAGAGAAATGTCTTCTTCTTCTTTCGGCTGCTCCCGTTAGGGGTCGCCACAGCAGATCAACTGTTTCCATTTCTTCCTGTCCTCTGCATCTTGCCCTGTCACACCAACCACCTGCATGTCCTCTCTCACTACATCCATAAACCTTATCTTAGGCTTCCCTCTTTTCCTGTTACCTGGCAGCTTCATCCTTAGCATCTTTTTTCCCAATATACTCTGCATCCCTCCTCAGCACATGTCCAAACCAACGTAATCTTGCCTCTCTGGCTTTGTCTCCAAACCTTCCAACCTGGGCTGACCCTCTAATATACTTATTCCTAATCCTGTCCATCCTCATCACACCCAGCACAAATCTTAACATCTTCAACTCTGCCACGTCAAGCTCTGACTCCTGACTTTTTGTTAATGCCACTGTCTCCAATCCATATAACATAGCTGGTCTAACTACCCTCTTGTAGACCTTCCCTTTCACTCTTACTGGTACGCGTCTGTCACAAATCACTCCTGACACTCTTCTCCACTCACTCCATCCTGCCTGTACTCTCTTCTTCACCTCTCTTCCACACTCACCATTACTCTGAACTGTTGATCCCAAGTACTTAAACTCATCCACCTTCGCCACTTCTACTCCCTGCATCCTCACCATTCCTCTATCCTCCCTCTCATTTACACACACATATCCTGTCAGTCCTGCTGACCTTCATTACTCTTCTCTCTAGAGCATATCTCCATCTCTCCAGGGTCTCCTCCACCTCTTCCCTACTCTCACTACATATCACAAGGTCATCTGCAAACATCATAGTCTACAGGGACTCCTGTCTGATCTTGTCTGTCAACCTGTCCATCACCATTGCAAATAAGAAAGGGCTCAGAGCTGATCCTTGATGTAATCCCACCTCCACCTTAAACGCATCCATCACTCCCACCACAGACCTCACCGCTGTCACACTACCCTCGTACATATCCTGTACCACTCTTACATATTTCTCTGACACTCCCGACTTCCTCATGCAATACCACAACTCCTCTCTAGGTACCCTGTCATATGCTTTCTCTAAATCCCCAAAGACACAATGCAACTCCTTCTGACCTTCTCTGTACTTCTCCATCAACACTCTCAGAGCAAACATTGCATCTGTAGTGCTCTTTCCTGGAATGAAACCATACTGCTGATCACTAATTATCACCTCCCTTCTTAACCTAGCTTCCACTACTCCTTCCCATAACTTGAAATGTGCAACCCTCAAACGATTATAGTGGAAAGGCAGTATTTTACACAAGAGATCAAAAGCCTGGTCAAGTATACCCCAAGAGGAAGGCCTATCTAGATTTTACCAAAGTATTAAGAAATTTGGCAATCTGCCATGGGATAAAATCACCCTGGTGCTTGATTTCATGGATATGGTCCTATCACACAATTATATAATGTACGAAGGGGAATACTATAAACAAAGGAAAGGGGTAGCTATGGGGGCAGCTTGTGCCCCCATATATGCCAACATGGTTTTATTGGACTGGGAGAATGAATACATATTCAATACTGACTGGTTCAGCAACATTATATGCTATCTCAGATTTTTGGATGATATATTTGTTATTTGGAAGGGTGATTTACACAAGTTAGAAGATTTTAAAAATATTTAAACCTCTGTAGTCAAAGTTTAAAATTTACATTTAATGTTGAAAGGGAATCTATTTCTTATTTGGATACTAGAATAACATTAAGGAATGGGAAATTTAAATCCAATATTTTTAGGAAGGATACTTTCAGTAATTCCTATCTGGAATACACTAGTTGTCATCCTTTAGGACAGAAAAGGAACATTATTAAAGGGCAATGTATTCGAGCAGCCCGAATGACCTCAGAATACTTAGATTTAAATGGTGAACTGGACACAATTGGGGTTTTTTTCAGGAGTAGGGGTTACCCTGATTCAATGGTGACTGATGTCACCAATTATGTGTTAAGTGAGTGGGGGAAAAAATATAAACCCCTTTTACGGGTTGGCCCAACCAGTGGTGGGGGAACAACGACGAACAATAATAATTCTGAAAATGTGTGTTTCAGAAGGGCATGTGTTATACAATACGCACCATATAGTATGGAAATCAAGAATATTATACACAAGAATTGGAACATTATGAAATCTGACAGCAATATACACAGGATAGTGGGGGATATGCCCCATTTCGTGTACAGGAATGGTACAAACTTGAAAATGCAACTAGAAAAGAAAAATAGTTACAAGTGCAATGAGACAGGACGGAATGGTACATACAAATGTGGCACTTGCAATCAGTGTAGGTTTATAATTAATTCCCCCTCTATTATATTAGAGAATACCAACAAAACGACTGTTAAATTTCAGAAGGGTAACTGTAGGTCCAAGCATCTGGTATATCTAGCAAAGTGTACGGAGTGTCCAAGTTTTTATGTTGGAAAAACTGACAGATGCTTGAGGAACAGGATATATGACCACAGTTACAGTATCAGGAAACAGGATGGGAATAATGCTTTGTGGAAACATCTGAATGGTAGCGCCACCTGCTCCATGTTTCAATTAGGAATATTAGAGTTAGTTAAACACAATCCCAGGGGTGGCAACATAAAGAAAGTACTGAGGGAAAAAGAGACAAGGTGGCAGATTCGTTTGAATGCTTCTGTACCCCCGGGTATCAATGAGTATATATCCATTAAACCTATATTGGAGAATTGTAGACAGTAGTATGGTATAGATATTTATATTTATATAATAAAAAAAAATAAAAAAAAATAAATAAATAAAAATTTTTATTTATATATTTTTATAATTTTATACACTTTTTCATACATATTGTTTATCTTTTATAAATTACACCATTGTACATTATCAATTTTAGATGGATTATCTTAATGTGTATGTAATAGTATTATTTAAGACAAAAGGGAGTATGAGATTTTATAAATTAACACTAGCACTTTAAGGATTAATTTTGGAGCCAAAAGTAGGAAATGTGATTGGTCTGCATCATTATTTAAGGACAATTTTGTTTTATGAGACTTGTTCTGATGAAGTCTATTTTAGTAGATGAAAGCGCTCAACCTGTTTGTTTCGAATTAATAAAAAAGATTATAGAGATTTTGCGGTCCATTCGTTTGTGCTAGTGCTTTTACAAGTTCATGTTGTAGTCAGGAATTGACTGGTTTGGTACTTTTTATGTGGTCAACTTTTCCTGGATTCATTTTTATTTCTTCTCTGTACTTCTCCATCAACACTCTCAGAGCAAACATTGCATCTGTAGTGCGCTTTCCTGGCATGAAACCATACTGCTGATCACTAATTATCACCTCCCTTCTTAACCTAGCTTCCACTACTCCTTCCCATAACTTGAAATGTGCAACCCTCAAACGATTATAGTGGAAAGGCAGTATTTTACACAAGAGATCAAAAGCCTGGTGAACCTTTTGCAGCATATATAACTGACTTGAGAAACAAGTTAAAAATGTGTAGATTTGGTGATCTTAGAGATGAGCTGATAAAAGACAAGCTTGTGTGTGGTGTTAATAATGATGCAGTGAGAAAGATTTTGCTTTGAGACAGTAATTTAACTTTAAGTAAAAACACAGAGATTTGGCAGATATATGATCTTATAGAAAAGTACACAAATATGCTTATGAATGATAAGACCATGCTTGCAGCTTCTTCCAGCATGAATGTTGATAGTATGCAGCACACTACAGCTGACATTTGGAGCCATCAGAATCATAGTTTCTTTGGTTTCACTGCCCACTGAATCGACTGAGACACACTTCAAAGAAAGTCAGCTGCTTTGTCATGCTGCAGATTACAAAGAAGGCACACATATGATCTCATAGCATCAACTCTTGAGAGCATTCCCATCAAGTACAAGATAGATCAAAAGGTGTGCGCAACAATTACTGACAATGGCAGCAATTTTGTAAAGGCTTTAACTGTCTTCTCAGAATGTGAGAGATCTGAAACTACAAGCATTCTGTCCCAAGATGAGGATGATGATGGTGAAGTGATTTACAACAGCATGACAGCCATGCTGAGTCAGTCAGGGCAAAGCAAGAACACCTGTTCACAGCCTCCCCATCTGAGATGTGCAGCACACATTGAATCTAGTTGCCATGCAAGATGCTGAATCTGATTGTAATGATGCACAGTATAAATAGATCATGCGAAGCACTATGGCCAGCTGCTATGCTGCTTGGAACAAGGCTAGTCTAAGCACCAAACTGCTGAGGTGGCTCGGAATAAGTGTGATCTGGCATTGATTATTCCCAATTCAACACAATGGAATCCCACTTTCTACGCGATGGAGAGAATTTACCTCATTGTGACTCAGGATGAAGGCTTGCTGAATGAAATATGTGAACAGATTGGAATTGTCATCTTCAGGCCTGCAGACTTTACCTTTGTTGCTGAGTTTGTGCAAGAAATGCAGCCCTTGACAATGGATCTGAACATCCTGCAGTCAGACCTGAAAAGCTTCATGGGAATCCTGATTCCCACCACTATGTGCCTGAAAAACAAGTTGTCCGAAGTCAGGCAGTCTGCAAAGCTTGTTGTGCTGCTAGTTGATGCTCTTCTTAAAGGCATTGAGACTCGGTTCAATCATCTTCTGGAGCATGAATACCTCATTCTGGCTAGCATAGTGCATCCACAGTTCCACTTGCGATGGATGGACACTGAAGACCAGGAACTCAGAGGCAAGCTCTGATCCTTGAAGCCATGCAGAAACTGGATGAACCTGCACATGGGTCATCTGAAGCTTCTGTATTAACTGCCGAAGACAGTGTCTTCAGCTTCAGTCGACGCCAGCCAATGTCAGCATATCTTCTCAGATGGACATGTATCTGTCTGACCCTTCAGGAGAAATATCTTCTCTGAGCAATTACCCTATAGACAAGAAGATATTTCGGAACACTAATGCAGCTCTGCCATCTAGTGCATCTTTTGAATGCCTGTTCAGTCTTGGTGGACAAGTGCTGACTGTAATAGGAAATAGACTCACTGCCAAGCACTTTGAAAAGTTGCTCCATCTCTGAGCTAACAGAAATGTGTAGTCAGTGTTATTAGTTATAAAAAGTGATATTTTGGTTGATGTTGTTGTGTAAACAGACTTGTTAGACTTATATGACATTTTCTGTAACCATTTTTGCGTCCTCGCCTTTTGTTTCCGCAGATTAGCCTAATGTACATTGTCAAAAATTTGATGGGTTGTAACTTGTTATGGGTCTTGTGTTGCTGGCTGTGCATACTTTGGTTTAAGTATTACATTGTGACTCTCTGACTATAAAGACTAGCTTGTGGGACTTGGTAAACTGTAAAATGCTATTCATCATTACTGTAACACTGTGTATGTATACAACTTTAATGCACTCGTATTCATGTGCAGTAAGCATGTATTCCTCACACACAAGTACTGTGTGAGTAAATCTGATAATAGTAATAGTAACATATTACTTTCACTTAAAAGTAACTAGTAATAGTAACTTATTACTTTCACTTAAAAGTAACTAGTAATAGTAACATATTACTTTCACTTAAAAGTAACCAGTAATAGTAACATATTACTTTCAATTAAAAGTAACTAGTAATAGTAACTTATTACTTTCACTTAAAAGTAACTAGTAATAGTAACTTATTACTTTCACTTAAAAGTAACTAGTAATAGTAACATATTACTTTCACTTAAAAGTAACTAGTAATAGTAACTTATTACTTTCACTTAAAAGTAACTAGTAATAGTAACATATTACTTTCACTTAAAAGTAACCAGTAATAGTAACATATTACTTTCACTTAAAAGTAACTAGTAATAGTAACTTATTACTTTCACTTAAAAGTAACTAGTAATAGTAACATATTACTTTCACTTAAAAGTAACTAGTAATAGTAACATATTACTTTCACTTAAAAGTAACTAGTAATAGCAACTTATTATATTTATAAGCAACTAACACAACAATGAATTCAAGAAATAAGGAAAGAATAAGATTTTGGTCACATATCCTTAAAGGATAATAACAACAGTCATACAGAATATAAAATAAAATGGAAAATCTTACAATACAAAAACTAAGAGGACAAAGAGGAAAACTAGAAAAGGAGATTAGCAATGGAGAAGTTAAAGAAATAGAAACTGAGGTTATGGAGTACCTGCAAAGTGAAGGATTAAGTGCAGAAAATCTAATTCAGAAAGCACCACAACAAGATAGATCAATGGACATCCAAATTAAAGAGAAACCAGTGGAATGGGAAGCAATTGGTCAGGTGCCTTATGAAGATATTTTGGAGCCTTCTACAGGAAACCAGTGTAATGTTCACTTGAACTTAGACAGCAAGGAAAGGAACAGGAAACTGGAAACTCTGACACAGTCAATGTTGAAGAGTGATAGGCCACTGTGTTCCCATATGACAGATCAACGAATGGCACAGGATGAAATTGAAGAGAATGTGCCACAGGAAGATGCTATAGAACTTTCTATAGAATGCCTGCAGGAATTGGAAAACAAGGGATGTGCCCTCAGTTTGGAAGAAAATGAGCTAAGAGAAGAGTTGCTTGATTTAACAGAGATAGATAGACATATTAAGGTCAATGAAAGAAACAGACCGCAGAAGGTCAATAAAACCCAAAAAGTCAGAAGTTTGATAAAACAAATGAACACAGTGATTAGGACTGTCCATAAAGATCCGTGTTATATAACAGAAGTAAACAGAATATATTACTGTGCAGCTAAATTAATAACTGATAAAGTTCTACCACAAGAACACAGGGTAGTGAGAGAAAGGAAGGGGAGAAATTGAATAGCATCATGGAAATATCGAACAGAGAAAACTATAAAGCATTTAAGACAAGAAGTGTCACTGTTAGAAGATTATAGAAGAGAGAACATGTCAACAAAACACTTAGCAAGTTAGATGTGATAAAAAGCAATACAAATATTAAAACAGATCAGAATCTATCATGCATTATTGCAAATAACAAACTAAAAATCTCAGCACAGGCAGAAAAACCTAGAAGATACACAAATAAATTTAAAGGAAAAATACAAAATAAGCAATTTATTGATAACCCAAAAAAGTTTTACAGAGAACTGGGAAACAAGGTAAAATGAATTGAAAGGCCACCAAAAAAAGAAGAAATAAATATATTTTGGAGAAGTATTTATGAAGATCCTGTGGAACACAACAAAGATGCTAAATGGATAGAAGAAGTTAAGGAAAAAATAAGATGTTTAAAGGTACAGGATATGAAATGGGATGAAGTAACAGCCAGAGAGATTGAAACAAAGTTAAGAAAAGCCTCTAATTGGAAAACCCCAGGCCCAGATGCAGTACCTAACTTCTGGTTAAAAGTATTAACATCTTTGCATGAAGATTTAGTCATGAAAAAAACTATTTATATGTGCAGCACGAACAGACACCAAACTGGCTAACAACAGGAAAACAATGCTCCTACTTATTACTGAACCTGCAAGCTATCCTAAAAACTATAGACCAATAACTTGCCTAACGATGATATATAAACTATACTCTGGAATTGATGCCAACAGAGTTTATAGACATTTAGAAGAAAACTCAATTATGGCAGTAGAATACAAGGGCAATAAAAAAAGTCATATAGAACAAAGGATCATCTGTTGTTAAATAAAGTCATAGTGGAGAACTGTAAAAAGGGGAAGAATCTAAGTATGGCATGGACTGACTACAAAAAAGCATTTGATAGTATCCCACATTCATGGACTAAAAGAGTGCTAAAAATGTATAAGATACACCCTACCCTGATCGACTACATTACAGTGACCATAAAACAGTGGCAGACCACTTTGCAATTAGGCCATGATAAAGGACAAATTATTATTGCAGGGATAAAAATCCTAAGGTGAATATTCTAGGTTGACTCTCTGTCACCACTGCTCTTTTGTCTTGCCCTTAACCCATTAAACTGTCTACTTAACAGATTAGATCATGGCTACAATTTGGCTCATAGAAAGCAACAAAGTGTAAAGATTTTGCATCTTCTTTTTGTGGATGATTTAAAGCTGTATAGTTGATCAAATGAGGAACTGAATGCACAACTGCAAGTTGTCAAAAGTTTTTCAGATGATATAAGAATGTCATTTGGTCTTCTTTATCATTTGTCTATCATGTCTCCATTGTAGCTCAGAAAGCCTTTTATCTGGCTCATCTAATTTCCAAAGGCATCTCCACAAGATCCAAAAAAAGTCTTAATTCCCCTTTACTCTTATTTTATCAGACCCATTATTGAATGTAATGCACCTTTTGGAATGTATTTATCTAAACATATCACACAATTTTAGAGACCTCAAAGAAACATAACCAAAAAAGGTCAGTGGCCTCAAAAATCTTCGCTATCAGGAGAGACACTGAGCCCTTTCTATGTACTTAGTCTCCTACAGACTCCTCCATGAAGATTTGTGTCTTACCTTTTGAGTCATGAAATATCCAACCCTATACAACCCTATTTGACCTACTTTTCTTTCACAAAACTAAGTGTACCTTAAATACTCAGTTAAAGGAACTAAACCTTCACCAGCAGATAAATAAGACATGTTGGCATGACAGATCCATATCCCAATGTATTCCTCAGTTCTGGAACAAACTTCCACTACATGTCAAGCAGAGTAGCACCCTCACCACCTTCAAGGTCAAATAACACCAATATGAGCAGTGAACTGAAAAAACAACAAATGCCCAGCAGACTCAGTTCACTAAACAGACTAAAAACAATTGATTTTAAACACAAGTTAAGTGCTTTTATCCATTGTCATTCTGGACTTCTCAGAACATTTAAATTGCATCAGATGGATTTAAATAACTAAGGGCATTATTGACATCATCAATTAAATCACACTGTACCTCTTACACTTACAAATCAATTAATGCACATTAAAATATACAACAAATATACATTATCTACAAAACACCAAATATATGTAATTGTAAAAATAATTAAAATCTTAACTGCTTTAATTTTAATACACTAGCAATAGAAATAGTTTCATTTAATCCTCAATATTTCTCAGCCCCCAATAATATTTGCCATTTTAACTCTAAAAACTTCTAACTTAATTCTAACTTAATTCTCCATGGGCCTCCTCTAACTAAATAGGTACAATCTAAAATCCCAAATTTGAAATAATGGAGAGGAAATTCCAGGACAGGTTTACCTAAGGAACTTCTTTTTTTATTGTTGTACCATTTGATATCATAAATATTTTCATATTTATATTCCCTCAACATTCTTTCTGTTTTCCCAACATAGAAAACTGAGCACTGTTAGCAGGTCACTACATAAACCGCCCGCATGGAAGTGCAATTATAGTAGGTTTTGTTGTTAATCCAAACTTCAAGGTCAACCTAGATAATTGGATGGGAACCTAAAATTCTCCTGTAGTTTAGCTTGTCATGCCCTCCTTCATGCTATAGATAACATATGAATACGATTTTTGGCTAGGCTTATAGTGGTCTGTAGACTGATTGCCTATTCATTTACTTTTGAACCTATTAATCTAAATGAAATGTTGTACAATGGTGTACAAAGTGATGGAATGTTTGAGTTTTGCTGTGTTTTGAATCCTATCATTCCTAATTTGTTTGGTATACCAAAAAGTCATTTGTAAATTTCTAATCTCCCAATTTTAAATTGACTATTAGAACCTTTAGCTTTGGTGGTTGAAACATTTTTGAAAATTATATTAGATTTTGTACCATCATATATAAAATATTCTTTTGAATTTATTTCAAGGTGCACAAATGTCAGATGTGATGTAACTCAGAAGTTTTTTTTATAACTTTAATCATTAAATCTCTTTAAAAGGTAATTCCTCAAAACATTGGGATAAGAGGTATTGTTTCCTATGTTAACAAAAATCATTTGGTTAATAATGAAAATTTATATTTAGGTTTTCATTTTTTAACAATTATTTTGGAATACATACACACACACACACACACACACACACACACACACACACACACACACACACACACACACACACACATACATTTCTTCCCCATTATCTCCGACTCCAAGGACTACCAGCATATTATTTATAATAACCTCTGTCACCAGCAGGCAGTGTTGAGTTGGCAGGCAATTTTTTTAAAGATATGGGAATCAACACTAATAAATAAGCATGGTGTTTATTATCCTAGTTACTTATGTATGCATGTATTTATGCATATATGTATTTATGTATGAACGTACTTATGTATGTATGCATTTATGTATGCATGTATTTATATATGTATATGTTTATTTTTGTGTATAAATGTGAACCTTGAACTTTGCTATAGCTGAGTCTCACTGACAGGTTACCCGATTACTAAACTGAACATTTTTTTAATCAATATGAATTTAAGTTGTAATACTCAGCAATATAGTAAATCATTTCCTGCTTGTAGATCCAGCTTTACAATATTAACAGTTCATTGGTAAGAATTAATTTGCTATAGCTCCTCAGATGGTTGACATTTCAGTGGTGAAGCATTCAGGTAATGTTTTATACACTGAACTTTATACTTGTAGCGCAGGTAAACAAACTACAAATCTACAGACATACCTGAAGCACTCCATCATAATCAAAATAAATGATCTGGTTTGTCTACTATGTCATATTTCTTTGGAAGGACTTCAAATGCACCACAAGATCAGATAATAATACAAAACAAAAGAAAAAAAAACAGTTAAACTCATAACTCAAATGATGGATGAAAATGCTCATCTTTAAATGTTTAACAGATTTATAGGAGTTGCTTTCAGTTTTGAAATAGAAATGAAGAAGCCAAACACTAAATTATTTCTGCTTTGAAAATGAAATCAGTTTCATTCATTTTTCTCACAATGTCCTTGATGTCACTTCAGTGAAATTTTCAACACTGATTTGTTTTAAGTTCATGTTAAGTGGGAAGCTGCCTGGATCTGCTTGGTAACAATTAGCTTTATTTATTTGTTTGCTTCTACTATTTTTTTCCTATTGGAAATTAATGTTAGTATTTCCAAATAATATTACCAAAAATTGTTTTTTCTTTGTACACTAAATGAGCAGTATGTGTTATATATCTGTAAACCGTGATCCATCTACAACCACAACAGAAATTCAGAAGTCCATTCCTGTAGACATGAAGGGTGCAAGACTTTCAAGTCAAGTAATGGGGTATGAAGGGGAACCACTACCTTCAAAGAGGTGGGTGGAAAAAAATGAACGGAAATACTGAACTTTCAGGTTACTTTATTTTTCCATTTTATCCACACATAGTTTGCTACAGTTGTACAATCTGGTACTGTAGATATAAAAAGGTATTACTTCTGCATGCATTCTCTACAATTATCATTGAAAGTACTGCTGAAGAGTTGTTAAGTATATGCTGAGCTTACATGACACTAACTAAAACCTAGACATCCATGGCTGTTTAAGCTACAAAACATTATAAAACAAGAACTGTTGGACAGCACATTTGGTACAGATGGCACTAACTATAACATAGACATCCATAGCTCTTTAAGCTGTGAAACAATATAGAAGAAGAACAGATGGGCAGTATTATCTGGGAGAAACTCCATTGTATGTGAGAATTACTGCTCTTTGAAAACTGCTGTTTTATAAGGTTAACATATTGTTGTCTTGACTACAAATATAATATAACCAAAACCAAACACAAAAATTACATTCAAGAAGCAGGATTTGCATTTCAGCCTGTTTTTACTCAAGTTCAGGTTGCAAATTCTAATTCTGAGACACTGAGCTGCAGAATATGTTGAGAGAGACAGTGTATGTGTGTTTCAAGTGCAGTACAATCTAAAATGTAATAGGTCAAGGCATTTGACTTTGTCCCTCACAGGAGTCTGAAAGGAAAACTGGAGGTGATAGTAGGGCCTGGTAGGAGGAAATGGATAGTTACCGGGTTGCATAGCAGGATACACACTTCTGCAGTGAGGAGGAGGATGAAAGGAATCAGGGAAGCGACTACTGGAGTACTACACCTAAGTCTATATCTGCGGGAATGGAGAACAAAATCAAACTTTCTACTGAAGACACAAAGACAGGTACAACAGTGGAGAATAAGAGGTAATATCTAAAAAAGTAGGCAGAAAAATGTTATTTAAGGTTCAGTGCAAACAAATGCAAAGCAAAGTACAGGACAGAACAGTGGTGCAGCAGTAGCATTGTCACCTCACAGCAAGAGGCTCTTTGGTTCGATTCTCAGCTGGATTGCCTTCTGTGCGGAGTCTGCATGTCCTCCCTGTATTTGTGTGGGTTTCCTCTGGGTGGTCCGGTTTCCTCCCACATTGCAAAGACATGCTTCTGGAGCATTTCTCCCCAGGCCTCCACTGAAAATTGGCTTTGTTCCAAGTCAGACTTTCCTAGTAAGCAAATGTTAAATACAGTATGTGGATAACAACTCTAGTGTAAAAAAAAACTTGAATGAGTGGAATGGCAACAGAGCAGGAAAAGGATCAGGAGATTGTTGATCACATCTGCATTAGACTAGGAAAGTGACAGAGCAGTGGCAATAATAAACATAATGTTGGAGTGTGTACTCAGGGGAAATAACTTACAGAAAATAGAGGTAATGCATCCACTGTACAGGGCCTCATCCAGACCCTGAGTACTGCATCCAGTTCTGAAGGCCATATAAAAAACTGGCATCAGACTACTGGGAAAAAAATCAGGGGAGAGCTACCAGGAAGATCCGTGGAATGAAGGTGAAGGAATATTAACAATTGATAGGGGAGCTAGAGCTCTTCTCACTTCAACCTAAAAGGGACAGGGGGACATGATACTGGTGCATTAGATCATTTCAGGGAAATGTGATGGGGTAATTCTCAACATAAATGAAAGAGGAGGAAGAAGGGGACAAAACAACAGATTGTAATGACTAACTACCCCAGCATCTTCTAAAGTATTTTTTTTCATAAGACAAGGCTATGGTCCCATAGAACTGAGTGGTGGACAATGAATCCCACTGAGACATTCAAGAGGGCACGAGACAGATGGAAAAGGGGTAAAGGTGAATGCAGGTATGGATGGGAAGTAGAATGCTAAAAGGGCAGACTGAACAGTCTTATTTTCTCCTCCTAACATCAAACAAAGGTAATGTGATATGTGTTCATATTTATCCCAAATTTGCAACATACCTCCATCTTTATTATTTCATATGACTGTTGTAGTCAGCTTTCTTCAAGTTCAAAACAGACAGTTTTTATATCATAAATCACAAATTTGAGGTTCATGTTTAAATTTACTAATGAAACTGAGTTTAAGGGTCTATATTAGAATCATGAAAGCTTACTTTCGCAAATACAAGTTCATAGACACATAAATGTCGAAGAACTAATACAGCAAATTATGAAAAAAAGCAAATTGTGTAATGCCGAACGATTCTTTCTTGGCCAGCAGGGTGATCGTGGAGATGAGGAAATAAATCCTTTTCCCCACTGTAATGCAGTCTCGGAGTTGGTATATTTAAGTAGGGGGGTGTGGGGGTGCAGGGTGGCTTGCCCCCCTGCAAAAACGTTAGAAAAAGTGTTTAACATTAGGTTTGTTTCATTAGGTTTACCCTACCTGTATGGCGCTGTTGCTTCTGGGAATGTGTTCGGCATTTTAATTTTCGCTTTTTTCATAGTTCGTTGTATTAGTTCTTTGACATTTATGTGTTGATGAACTTGTATTCGTGAAAGTAAGTTTTCACAATTATAATATAGACCCCGAGTTAAAAATGTTTTATATGTCATTTTTAATAAGATAAGGTACTGATGAGGCTTCATTTAAATATTTAACAAGGGTTTGGGAGGGTGGCCTAATGGTTAAGGTATTTGCCTTACAAACACAAGGTGCGGGGTTTGAGTCACACAAGGGATAATTGGCTAGGCTTACAATGGCTCACTAGGGCAGTTAACCTAGTACTAACCTATGAAACAGCGAAAGTAATGAGGTACCGTGACCTATTTTTATCTTGCCACCTTATGTGAGATTAGTTACATATTTTAGTACAATGTGAACTGGGAATATAATCTCTTGATTTTTTTTAACCAAATAGTAGGAGGAGTGAGCTTTGTAATATAGTTACAATAACGGTGTGCCTGACATCAAAAAATAATCCACTTTAACTGAAGAATAAGCTCTCATTTTGATAACATTAGACATTAAATATTGTTCCAGGATTTATTTACAGATGGGATAAATATCAAAAACATATTGCAGTTTTAAGGTTGGGAATAGCTCAAAAACTGGCATAAAGCTGGGAGGGACCAGGAAATGTGATCATTATAAGTCATGTAGCTTTATTAATGTGAATGGGTGCTGTGAAATATTAGCGACACCGTCATTTGGATAGCAGGGCAAACTCTGATACCAGAGCAGTTGTTTATTTAGCTGATTGCACATTCTGTGATATGTTTTATGTTGGCAAAACTGAACCCAGCATAAGGGAAAGAATACACAAACATGTTTGCATCAGAAAGGATTCCATCAACACTGTGTAAAGTAAACATGCTGGGTGCTCCAAGGGCTTTCCAAGTTCACTTTCATGGTGCTGGTCAAAATTAGCATAACGTAGGGAAGGGGGTGTTATGAAACATTTTTGGAATATTGAGAACTTAATTGGTAGCTCTGACTTAATGGCAACTGCCAGGTCTGAAAGAGTCAATAGTATCGCTATTATTCTTAAAATGAGGGTAACAAGAAATAAAGGTTTGTTTGACAATGCTAAATATTCTTTACTTTTTATAAAAGGTTTATTATTGCACATAATTCTGTTTGACAAACATCCCACGACTTTTTACCACATGACATTTTTATCACATGACTTTATTCCATGATTACTATACATTTACAAGGTAGTTTATTTTTAGAACTTTGTTATTTCTGAAGAAGTCTTGTTTTTTATGATGAAAGTGCTAAAACAAAGTTCCAATAAACTGAGTTCTTTGATGAGGATACAGTGTGGTTTTTGTTCTTTGAATTTCTGTTTTCCTTTAGTTACACTGTGGAAATACCCATGATTGTTTTATTGATTACAGTCCCACATCAACAAAGACTCTCTGAACCCTGACGTGTAAGGATACAATCTCTGGTTTTATCCTCTTCTTCCTTATGAGGTGTAGGAATGTGTACCTCCTCTGTGCGGATTATGCCATTGTTTCTGTTCATCACTGTATGTCATGGTGATTCCTCCTTGTTTCCTTATTTTACTTTATAGTCTTGTTAACAAAGCTGCAGAGGTACAGCGGTTAGCATTGTCCCCTCACAGCAAGAGGTTCTCCCGTTTGATTCTTGGCTGTAGCGCCTTGTGTGTGGAGTCTGCATGTCCTAACCGTGGTCAGTGATGATAAAGACATGCAGGTAGGTGCTAGCATGAATGGGAGTGCCTTCTTTGAAGGTTAGGCATCAGGCTGGCAACTCGGCATGGTAAAAATCCACTGCCAATCATGAGAGGACCGGAGTTCCACTGAGACGACCCTAACCGGGAAAACCGAAAGACTTTAGTTTTGTTCTCATTGTCCTGGGAATGTACACTCTCCTAAAAGTCTGTGACAGAAACCTGCAGAGATGGACACAAACATTTGTTTCTGGGGGGGATGCTGGAAGAGGAAGTTTCATTCACTGAAGTGTGCGACAAGCCCTCACACAGCTCCCCTGCGTACCCAAACCTTGGGGGTAATCTATAAGTGTAGTACCTCGCAGGATGCGCAGTAGCAATTCCCACCCCAAACATGCCTCCAGGCTGGACTAGGCAGCAGCCGCATGAATATTCATTTCTGGACGGTAGGGGATGTCATTAATACTGAGTACCTGTAGAAACACAAGAAGCTCTGCTTATAAAATTATTAAAAGACAGTTATTATTACAGACTTACAGAAATTCATCAACCATTCATCAACCAAGACTCTGTTTATTTAGATAGAATACTGTTACATTTTAAAGGCTGAAAATGTTTCCCAAAGAGGGTAGCAGCACTGTTGCACAGCACTTCTTCAGTGCTGAACTGGTCAGCTAGCCTTAAGGTATCCACATCTGTACAGATGGGGGGTGTGGGGGCGCAGCACCCCCACAAGGGGTTACAGGGGGGCTTGCCCCCCTGAAAAAGGAGAAAAAGTAATAATTTCTACAAGGATGGAGTTCGTTGTGCGGATGAATATTTAGCAATTTACATGATGTGACATGAGAATTAGCATGCCTGTCAGTCTTCCTCGATAACCACACCCATTTGGCATGCCAGTTACTGACGGCACGCCCAAAGCTGCGCAGAACTAATTGCGTGGTACTACACCTGGAGATTACCACCTCGGGAACCTTTAGGTATAGACATGGAAGGATAAGGCATAAGGCAAAAATCCCTGTGATGCTGCTTGGATGATGGTCATGCTCTCACTCCTTAGTTGTTGTGCAGAGGAGAAAAACATCACAACAAAGTTACCAGTACTATTGAAGGATTTTTAACAAGATGAAAAAATAAGCTGCACAGTGACTCTGCTATTCCCTGACAAACTGCCATTTGGTACACAATAATTATGGTGCTAGTACAAGACTTGCTATTTTTGTTAAACTCATACTATAGTCCAATTTGTTTTTAACAAATACCAATACAACTTCTTAAAAATGTTCATAGGTAATTACTAGCCTAGCTGCTCTTCTGGCCCATTTTAAACCTAGCCAATTTCCTTCAAGAAATCATGAGAATCAAACACTGCACTTTGTGTCTGCAAGGTAAACACTTTGACCATTATGGTAACCACAACTTCAGTAGGAGCTATAACTTCTCCTGGGGGGTTTCTGTACCACCCAGCTGTGAGATTCTCTTTAGGAAGTTTTCAACATTTTTCTGGACTCATAGTTGTGGTGGATTTACAGAAAAATAAATCTGCTTTACTATAAGCTTCCCCAGAGGCAAGAATCAACCAGAAGACCATTTCACACAACTTCTTATGTTGGAGGTAAGTTGCAGGGAAATACAACTATCCAAAATAAGGCAAGTATCCCAACGGACTCCTAATAGGGTACTGTATTTAAAAATAAGAAACTACATCTAGCAAAAGCAACAGCAAATTTTTGCCCATCCAAAATCAAAATGCATTTTTTTATTTTATGTTTTTATGTCCCATTGACATCTGACCATCTACTGTATCTCATAAAACCCTCTGCTGCAGGACCAGGATGTCCAACAAACCCAGGAAACAGAGATGGGCCTACTAAAGCAGGGCAGCAAGATAGGAAGAAACAGTTTAGTTTTGGGCACACTATCATCCTCCATGTTTTGCTGAAGAAGCCTGTAGTGCCTGTGGCCTCCCATGCATTCACTGATTCGAACCGGAACACAAAGTGCTGGTTGACAGCTTCATTCACATGAATCAGTCTTGTTATACCATTGCATTCATCTAGTCTACACTAGGGCTGACCCATACTGTGACTCAGGCTGTCTCCTTCCACCAGGAAGGACAAGTCTGCACCAACAGCTCACTCTCATGTGCTCCAGGTTGTTCCTGCATCACCTTGATTGTTAGTTCATCCTAAGTCATCTGAGTCATAGTTAGGGATTTATCACTTTGCACTAAATAGCTGGCCAAGAGGGGAATATTTAGCATTGCTTGGAATAATGGACTTGCAATATCGATCATACCTGCCTGTAGACCTAATAAGATGCCTTTGGTGCAAAATGGAAAGAGGATCTGAGGAAGTTTCTTCATCTTGCTGTGTCTATAGTCTATACTGTTCGCAGAAGGGAGAGATCAGACTGTCAGTCTAAGGGTAACCATTACTGGACAAAGTGGCCAAAATGGCTCCTGGGAAGATGGATATTCCCTCAAGTCATTGTTTCAGAAAGAACAAAAGTGCAGGATGGAACATTATTCACGTGAAGTGACCTGTTTATGTTACCTGTGTGTCACTGTTCTGGCTAAGTTTTTGAAATATTGCTAATGATAAAAAACATCTTTTATCTGCATAGTCTCACATTACTGTCTTCTATAAAGAGAGTAATATGGACACTAATGATGTGAAAAAAATGCTGTCTGAGCATCTCCACTATGGTCAGAAAGCAGAAAGCAAACACATCTGTGCATATAAGGAAGGCCATAATAGAGGTTTCTCACTGTTCATTAATTATACAATTCATTGGAGAAATATTTATGAAAAAGGTGCTGGCAGCAGATGCCAGTTCCAGAACATTCACAGGCAGCACAGCCGATGCTGCACTGAACGTTTGTGCAGCTGCACCATACAAGTGCCAGTACAACTAATAAAGCATGCACAGCTCCACTTGATGCTAGAAAGCTGCAATAAATCGCAGAACTGAAACCACTTGTGGTTTCTTTATGTGTCTGATAAGAATAGGAGCAATCGATAAATATAACATCAAGTCTGGTACTCCACCTTTTACAAACCACCTGCTCAAATGTTCCTCACTGTGGCATTAGTCAGTGTGCTGCAGTTTGCATCTTAAAATGCCCAGACCAAAGAAGTACTTTGTGTAAGTTTATGTTATGGCTATGTAATCAGAATATCACGAGAAGGTCTGTACTAATTTGTTTGGTTTTATTTATGCAAAATCAAATAAAAACTTTTATGAGAAAAAACAAGGTCTGTACAAAGAAGCATAGACTTAAAAGCAGAAATAAAACCTTCCAGCACCTGTTTGATAACTCAAGTCTGAAAGGTCTAATCTATTTAGAATCTCTGCATAATCCTTTTGAATGAAATACTGCAATACTTTTTAACAAAATAATCCCTTCAATTAAAAAAAGAAGTGCAAAGAACAAAATTAGAAGTCTCAAGGCACTGCTCCTCCTACAACATATGGATATTTAATCAGCAATCTTATCTTTTCACATTATCACTTTAAAGTTGCATTTTTCATTTCCCATTGTTTGCATACAATGATGCCTTCTCTGCTGTTGCCTTGTGGGTGTATTAAAAGAGCCTCTTGGAGCTCTGTATGAATCTATAATAAACTGGCACAGAGCTCCCGTCCTCTCAGTAGACTGATTTAACCACCCAATCAGCTGAGCCAGCAAGTTTAGCAGATGCATGCAGAGCAAAATGAGCATTTCATCTCGCATGATTCCAATCAGTTCTTTGATAAGGACAGATGCTTAATTAGGCTCATTTAAATGCCAGAAGCAATAGCTGATCCCCATGTATACAAAATGAGTTGCACTTCAGAAGTCTGCTGTGAAGCCACCTCGCACTAGTCTCATTCTGTACTATAGTGCACCCACACTGTAATGCACCTGTGTCTTCAAATAAGCAGATGGCTGCACTTCTCAGTCCTGTGTCTCAGTATCTTGAAGCCATCACTAAATATGCCATGTTATGTGCATAAACATGCACAGTACACAATCTGTATTACAATTGTCCCTGTAGATTTACACACAGGTTCAATAACCAGAATTGTCAGTTACTCACGTTTCACCTGCATAAAATGTGTCACATGTAGGATGGCATAAATCTGTCCCTGAGAAAAAAAGGACAGTTTTACTGCTGTCATTCTCTTTCATTTAATCAGTCCTAAATTCATCACAGTATAATATAAACTGCACTGTATTGTACTCTAGATCAAAGGAAGAGTTTATTTTCTGCTAGTTAGCTTTTCATTTATCCAGCACTAAATGTGGCTGTGTGATTTTGTACTGTACATGCCAACATGTATCGCAAAGTGTACTTACCTAACATACTTTCACTGCAATGCAAGGTGTATAGGACTTGCTAAACACTGACCCACCCCATCTTGCACCTCAGAATATACTGGACCAGATTCATGTTGAATTGCCAGTGACAGTCATAGTGAGTTCCAGTGAAAACCTCTTTCACTGAACAAGCAAAAAAGCACTTTTTTTTGCAAGGGAGCAAGCCATCTTGCTCCCCACCATGTTGAAGGAAACCCTGACACCCACCTAACTTTATATACTAATTCCAACCTGACACATCAGCAGAGTGACAAGCCAACCTCATTGCAAGTGTTATTTCAGTGGACCTGTTTCATATTATTAGGACTAGCTGTTATTACCGCTGTTCTAATGTCAGATTCCCTCATTCGACTCATGTATGCTGTATCTTAAGGTAAAACGTGGTTACACCATAGCATAGCTAATTATGTACTGTACCTGCCTCGGAGTATATTATAAGGTTTACTGGTTGTGTCACATGCTATATCTTGCAGCGTATTACAAACGAGTCACACTGTTTCATAAAGCATAGTACATGTTGTGTCTTTCGGGTTTTCCCGGTTTGGGGTCGCCACAGCGGAACTCCGGTCCGCTAATGATTGGCAGTAGATTTTTATGTACCATGCTTCATTTAAATGGTAAATATTGCTTACCCCAAAAAGCATTTCCAGGTATTTCAGCTGCCCCACACTTTGTGCATGCATATACCAAATGATATGTTGTACCTGCCATACAGGTTCCCAAGGTCCTGTGTACAAGGTGTCTTTGTAATGGAATGTTGATCCTATCATTACTTTGAGATACACCATGTAACCGACACTTTTCTAAGGTGTGTTGTACTAGTCTGTATTTAATACCAAGTTACGCCTGCCAAATACTGTTACTTCAGCCTTACATTCACTGAGGAAACAAAATGTCCTTAACAGTTGCAGTTCTGGTATGTGTAGTTGGTTAATAATCAAATCAGAGGCAATTCATTCATTTATTTATTTTATTCTATTCCAATTTGGTGGCCAAGATAATCTCTCTATTAGTCCATTTTGAAAAGGGTCCCAGGGAGAAAAGTTCCACATATAGGCCAGAATTCAGAAACAGGCCCAACCATGAGCAATAAGGTAGCAGCAAAAAGGGACTGTTAGTGTGATCATGGAAGCACCAGCAATTCAGTGTCTGCACTATCAGTTAATCTGCATGTCTCTGAATAGCTCAGTGATTACCGTAAGCACTAGCAGGTCCATTGCTGCTGCTTTTGCTGTAATCACCACTGGTGGCTAATGCACCATGCTAGCACAGGACCCGTCCATGCATTCTTCCACATACAGACACACGCACACACACACACACGCACGCACGCACACACACACACACACACACACACACACAGGCACACACACAAACACACACACACACACACACACACACACACACACACACACACACACACACACACACACACACACACACTGACATACCTCTTACTTGTCCCCAATTTGTCACGGCCCATCCAATGAATGATTGCAGTCATTTGAAAATGCCAGACGTTAGAGTTTATTCTTTTTATCAGTCAGTAAATGCATCCAGATGTAATACCTGTTGCTCCAATAACATTTTACATGGAGTGGAGTAATCTGATGTTGTCTAGTATCATCCCATCAGCTTCGTCTAGAAGTCTTGGTACAGCCTCATACTTCACAGACAATAACAGTCAGTCAATGATAGCAGACATTAAAGTTTCATATTTTTTTGTGTCCATATATTGTTCTGGCACAAATTGACTACTATTAGCTGTTTAAGTGGATTAGGGTAATACTGAGTACCCTTGTGGTCTAGTGCCCCAGCCCCAACATTGCACAAATTGCTCATAGTATAAGGGGAGTTTGGAGGTGTGGCAAGCACATATCTACATAATTAAACATACATATATATTTATGGGCTTTTTTATAAAAATCAAACAACTCAAATGACAACATTCACAATGTCAATCAGAAAATATTAATATCTCAAATGATTCCACGGCATTATGCATGTGCCGAGCAAAAGTCTTGTTGCATACAAAAGTAAAGCATAAGAAACAATCTAAAAACATCATCCACCCTGCACCCCAAACCCTTTCTAAATATATATATATATATATATATATATATATATATATATATATATATATATATATATATATATATATATGTATACATTAAGTCTGGTATCACACAATGTCAGGGAAATGGGCATACTCCCACCCCCAAGAACTGTGTGATCTTGCATTCCTGTTAACCATCTGGTTAGACAGCCAAATTATGTTGACTAAAAAGATGTCGATCAAAGCTAGTTTGATTAAATTCAGTGTTCTCACACACACACACACACACACACACACACACACACACACACACACACACACACACACACACACACACACACACATATATCTATATCTGGGTCTACTTTGTTTCGTTGAATCTCATTTCACTGAATTTCATTTCACCCCCGACCACATCGCTGAAAACTCAAATTACTGAAAACTCAAATTTACTGAAAACTCATTTCACTGAACTGAGTTTAGTATATATATATATATATATATATATATATATATATATATATATATATATATATGGCACTGTGTATAATACTGTAAGGCAAGTAAAACGTATATGCCCTTTTCCCCACTGTAGAGAAATCCTGGAGTTAGTATATATAGATGGGGGGGGGCATAGCCCCCCCACATTGGGTGGTGTGGGGGGTGTTGCCCCCATCGTGTTTGTTTTATATTGTATTTTACCAAAAACTTCAAAACAATACATTTTAAACAATAGACATGCATAGTTACAACACCAATGACTAACTCTATCCAGAAGACAATATGTACTCAAACTAAGTGGGGGGCTATGCTCTCCACACCACCTAATGTGGGGAGCTGTGGCTGCCACACACACCCCTAACTATATATACTAACTCCAGGACAGCTCTACAGTGGGAAAAAGAGCATATGCTTTTTACTTGCCTTACAGTACTCTACACAATGCCATATATACTAAATGCAGTTCAGTGAAGTGAGATTCAGTGAAATGAGTTTTCATTCATTTGAGTTTTCAGTGAAGTGGTCGGGTGAAATGAAATTCAATGAAATGAGATTCAAAGAAACAAAGTAGACCCCTCTATCTATATCTACTGTATAACTATATCTATCTATCTACATATATATATATATATATATATATATATATATATATATATATATATATATATATATATATATATATATATATATATATATACATGGGTCTACCTGTTATTATTGAAATTTTACTTATCCGAAAGTCACATCCATGAGATGACTTCGCTGAAAGCTTTATTTTAATGAAAACCCAGATCACCAGAATTTTACTCACTTACAGTCTTGGAATTGGTATATTTAATTGGGGGGGATTATATATATATATATATATATATATATATATATATATATATATATATATATATATATATATACAACTTTTACCCCTTCTGTAACCAACCTTGAAGCACTAGATATTTTAAGGCAGTATAGCAAGTGGGTCGTGCTCACTGATGACCATTTATTGTGACTTCACAATGATTTAGTATTTGATATGTGTAAGTGTTTATTGAACTTGCAGGCTACCATCTTACCTCAAATCCATTCAATAAGCATACACACACATGCCTACAGTAGACAGCACCTCTGCTGTACCAGCTTATGGTCAAGTTGTTAACAGAATGTTAAGGCTTACAAACTACGGACATTAGTTCACATAGCAATGATCAATAATGATATAGTAAGGGTCCAGACACTGGACCCAACCCATTTTGGTTTCGTTAAGGGAAGGTCATGCCTACTCAACCTGGTGGATTTCTTTGAGAAGGTCAACAAAGCAATGGATGAGGGCAAAATGGTTCACACTGCCTACCTTGACCTGGCCAAGGCAGTTGACACAATACCCCACTTGGGCATTGCTGACAAACTCAAGAGATTAGGAACAAACCCTTATGTCACCCAGTGGATAGCTAACTGGCTCACAGACAGAACCAAGAAAGTTAGAATTGGGAAGTCCACCTCTACAAAGAGGCCAGTCACAAGTGGAGTCCCTCAGAGATCGGTCCTGGGACCGCTCCTTTTTGGCATTTATTTCTCTAAAGTCAAGGCCAATGTCAATGGCCTCTGGCTGACTAAATTTACAGATGATCGCAAATTAGGAGCTGTCATTTGAATCACGACACAAATGTTCTCCAGAAAGGGCTGACACAGACAAACAACTGGACTAAAATTAAATGCCAAGAAAGGCATAATAGTATCCTTTGGAAGATAACCCCTTGTAACTATCATATTGACAGCACACCCCTTAGAGTTGACCCAGTAGTTAGAGACTTAGGGACATACAAAGACAGTAATCTAGCCTTTCACCATCACGTGTCTACAGTAGTGAGGAAACCATTCTATGCTGCGCCACTTATAAACAAAGGTATGGCATCTAGGTCGAAGGAAGGTCCAAGGAAGTCATTGTTCCACTGTATTCAGTATTCATCAGAGCTATCATTGAGTATAATGCCCCCTTTGGTATGTACCTAACCAGGCATATCCAACAGTTAGAACATATGTCTATGTGCATGTGTTTGTTTAAATTTGAGTATCCAAGAAGTGAAGCAAAATTTACTAACATACATTTTATCCCAGCTGCCCAGTCCCCTCAAAGCACCATTTTAAAAAATAAAACAAACAGCCATTTTTACTGGCCCAGGCCTCATTATCAAGACTAACCAGTTCTCACACTCTCAAGATTGCTTTTCCAGGCCCACATCATTGCCCTGTTTAACCACTCTTCTTCCTCTAAAACTACAAAAAAACTTCCCACTCATAGTATCTTACCCTTAAAGCTTTCATGAGTGCATTGTCCCCTGAAAAAATCCTATGTAAGTTATGGTGTTAATGTTGCATAAAACCATAGTACCTTTTCTTCTTCACTACACAACAATAAATTACTTGAGTCACACACCAAAGCCTTTCCTGGTATAATGTCCACTGCCCATTGGTACCCATCGGACAGCTCCTAAACCCATTTGTGTTCTTTACAAGTGTCACTGTACCTGAGGATTTGATAAACCTGTCATCTCTAAATAACATTCTAACCTTAACCTGCCAACCTCCTTAATAAGAAAAGGATCATTCCAGCTTAAAAAAAATCAATACATTGTATTGCAAATGTCTGTGTGTTATTACTGGAATAGCTATTGTTCTTTCCAATTCTCCTATTATTTAAGGGGAAACTTTTGACTTATTTATACATACTGGAAGAGAATTCTGCAACCTGTAGCTTTACAGACACGTAAGGCTATCTTTGTTATTATAACAGTATCGCTGGTGACATGCAACTGATCAGTACTCTCAACTTTCTTTATACATTGGGCCACCCTTGGATAAAGTGATGCCCCACAAAAGGAGTTTCATGGTGCCACACTGCCCATTTCTCCCCCAGTGCACATCCTCTAGTGCTCTTTCTGGTTTGCTCCCATCATCCTAACAGGCAAGATACAGTCCAATAACTGTTGAGGAAGTAGTTGAATTAAGCCAGGAGTCTGGAGTCTGCTAGGCCCTCTGGAACCATGGGGTTATAGTTTCTCTGAGTTTCATTTTACAGCTTTCATTCCACCCCTTGATCCAATGAGGGCCAGAACAAAAATCAGGAGAAAACAAGGTAACAAATTCAGTATTATTCTTTCTTTCGATAGTCCAGAAAAATCCCCTGCAAGTACAGCAGTGCACGGCTTAAAGAAACAGTAATCCAAAAAACAAAGAGCCAGCACCAAGGTGTATGAAGTGTAACCTTATTATAAAAAATAAATAAATTTACACTTCATACACCTTGGTGCTGGCTCTGTTTTTTTGGATTTTTTTCTTTCAAGGTAAAAATAAGTTGTTTCTAAGGCTTAAATGTTCAAAGTTAACAAAAGAGCAGTTCATAATAAACTGAGAAGATAAATGCTTGCAAGGATAGATAAATCCAGGAATAGTGTCTGCATCCCTACCCCCCACAAAAAGTCACCTTATCTGTATTACACTGGTGTTAGATTGTGATGAAAGTGAAGGCACAAATGGTCACAGCCATACATTTCAAGTTGCTGCTGTCATACATATATACCGCATATATCCTCCCCTTTACATGCAAAAGACAGTCACCTTCTGGGTACCTCTCTGAAGTCAGACTGGTTTGAAACTGAAATAATAAACAGAATGCAATAACATATTTCAACATGTTACTGTCAAATGTATATAAACAGCATGCCTGTTTTCCCCATTCACCAAAACACAGCTAGCTGTATATGTGCCTGAAGTTTGATTGTGAGGAAAGTGAAATAAAGTAATAATCACAGTAATGTATTCCAGTTTGTTGCTCCTAGACATTGCACTGCCCCTAGACAAGCTGAAATGACTTATGGTGCACACCTCTAAATTTGTAAGGAAATTTAAAGAAATGATGATTACACCAATCCCAGCACATCTCTTTGCTGGACATCCATGTTTCCACTTATTCCTGTCTGTCCCAAATCTTCTTCACCAGATTGCCTTCTGCTTTTCTGCACATATGCCCAAACCACCATAATCTGTTCTCTTTGTTCTTTTCTGCAATTGGAGCCACTTTGTTTCTTCATCTGTCCCATAGTGTGCATGCTACGCCCCATCTCAACACTTTATCTCCATCGCCTTTAGCTTCCTCACCTGCTCTGTCGTTACTGCCCAGGTTTCTGTATATTACAGTAGCACTGGTTGCACCATTGTTTTCTATGCCTTACTTTTCAGCTTCTTTGGCATTCTTCTGTCATACACTACACCTGGCACTCTATGGCAGTTCGCTGCAGCCCCTCTAATTCTAGTGCTGACCTCTTCATTCAGACTACCCTCCTCCTCAACCACCTCTCCCAGATACTTGAAGCTGTTAACCTGTTCCACTATCTTTTTTCTGATTTCACCAATTTGCTGCTATTACCACTGTCTTAGCTGTACTTAACTTCATCCCATGTGCCTTCAGTTTTGCATTGCATTCTCCAATTCTTTGCTGACAGCCTTACTCAGAGTCTGCCTATAATGTCATATCATCTGCATAGAGCAACTTTGTTGATCTGTCTCTTTTGACCTGTTTGCTAATGTGGTCTATCACCTGTATGAACAGCAGTGAGTTCACAGTTGAACCCTGGTGCACACTCACTCCCACTGGGACACCCTCTGTGAGTCCAAACACTATTGAGTCATCTGTACATAGCATGCACTAATTCTACCAGTGTTTCTGAGACTTTGAACCACTACTGGACTTCCCAAATCAGCTTTCTTGGGACCTTGTCATATGTTTTCTCCAAGTATAGGAATGCCCATCTGGATTCTTCACACATCTCTAGCTTCTTTTCTGCTGTATGTCTCACTGCAAACACTGGGTCAGTTGTGTTGTAATCCTGATCTGAATCTAAACTGTTCATCTCTCATCTTACTTTCTACTACTGTGCATATCTGTTTATCAGTCACTTTCTCCAGAACTTTCATGCAATGTGACAGGAGTTTGATACCTCTGTACTGCCCACAGTTGCTGATGTCACTTCTGTTCTTGTACACTGACATGAGTATGCTTATTCTCCGGTCATCTGAGATACACCTTTCTCTCCACACTGGTATGAGTACCCTAAGGAGCCATTTCTCCCCTCTCACCCAGCATCTTTATCATATCTGGTGTGACCTCATCTAAGCCTGCTGCTTTCCGACTTCATTTTCCTTAGTGCTGTTCTTACTTCTTCTAGGGTGGGCTCCTCTTCTTCTCAAATAGTTTGTGTCTGGGGCAGTACAGCTTCTGTGGGGTTTTCTTCATTCAGAAACTGCTGGAAGTATTCCTTCCATCTGCTTTTAATGTCCTGTAGACTGTTGGACAGGTTGTTGCTGGCATTCCTATGAAGATCACTGGCTTCAAAAAAGTCCTAAGCTACCAAAAAAGGCTGGAAACATTCAAAGGAGATCTAATATTTGTCAGCTTGGGAGGATATGGTTAACAGACCACTTTGCTTTGCTAAGAATGGTGTGCACCTTTCTCTTCAAGGCTTTTGAATGCTGGCTAAAACATTATCCAGCGTATATTGCTGTTTTTAAACAATGCCAAATTGACAATCCTACTGATATAGCAAAATCAAAACAGAACCTCAGGGTGTTACTACTGAGTACCATGAATCTATATAAAATTTACACTCCCTCCAAGCCCTTCTCACACTTGAAAATACAGACATCTCTACAGTTACTGAGACACAGTTTAAAGTGGAAGAGAGTACCCCAATAGTGCAGGGTTTCAGTGCTTTCCACAGTTTCAGACCGGTAACTGCACAGACAAGGGCTAAAGGTGGCGGTGTCTTAATATACATCAATAACAAGGATACCTCTAGGGTGGTCACACAGGATGATTTGCTAGAGTTCTTTCCTGTGCAGTCACCAGAGATAAAATTCCGTACCATATCCTAGTAGGCTATAGGTCACGCCTCCATATCCCAAGAAGTCACACTGCATACCTGGACCTACTGGAGACACTTACCATCCAACTGCTTGTTCAGCTCTCCCCATTAGGACTTTTACAATACTGCTTGTTGTGGTTTCTTATTTACCTATCTGGAAGGCAACAAACCTGCTCATTCTTTGAACCAGTTACTACAGATGTCACTCAGGGCTTTATCTTGGGCCCACTCCTATTTAATACATTTATTAATAACCTCCACACCTCCACTCACCATGCTAGTTTAGTTCAGTATGCAGACGACTCAGTATTATGTGCTGCCTCAACAATAAATAAGCTCCAAGACATTACCAAAAAATCTCTCTCCTCTGTAGAAACCTGGCTCAAAGAATCAAACCTCCTACTCAACCCCATGAAAACTAAGTTAATGCTTTTTACCTCAAAAACTTGCCATAATTAAAAGCATTTTTTACCATAAAGTGAGCAAATAATAGTCATTTAAATTGTAACTCATAGTAAGCTTCTAAGCATTATAATAGATGACAATCTCAAATATGAACTGCATATACTGCACACCATTAAATCTACTCACCAGAAACTAGGTTCCCTTATTAAGATCAATGGATTCCTTACAGGTAATGCAGGTTGTCACGCAGGCCAGTTTGGTTTCAGTTCATACTGCAAGAAAAACTATAACCACCACCTTTTTTTGCCAACTCTTTTGTACGCCGCTCCTATCCTAACAAACTTAAACAGTACTCAAAGAAAGAAGCTTGCCTTCTGCTACAATAAAATAGCTAAATTTACCACCAATATCCATCAAATGACCAGCCATTATCATATCTTAAATCAATTAAACTGTCTTGAACTGCTCAACTACCTAACATATTCACAACTAACTACAGCACACAAACTCATTCATCATCCAGAAAAATTCCCTGCACTACATAACTTATTATTGACCTACTGTCCAGCAAGGGACCTCCGCTCTAGTAACAAATTCTTAATACTTACAAATAAGTCAAATAATGTTGCAGGAGACTCACTCTAATCCCAATACATTGTTAATCTCTGGAATAGTATCCCCACACAAAAAAAACTCTCTGACAAACTCAATAGTTTTAAACCACTGCTTAAACAACTTCTTAACCAATTCTGGTCCTGCACATGCTCATCTCAAGGTTGAGACTTTGTGTTCACTGTACAATACTCTCCAAATACTCTCCTTAAACAGAATACAAACAACCTCTAACTGAAATGACAAAACAATTTTTATACATAACTGCTGCTTGTACAATCAATTAAATTTCACATGGGCTTTCTCTTTAGTAACTTCTATCTCTGTAAAATCTTAGAATGTATAAATGTAACTACTGTTTGGGTATAAATGTAAATAGAACTGTAACTGCCCTGTGTTTAGCTGGAACTTAGTATAATGCACTGTAAGCAAATGGAGCTTTTATCCCCGGGCCTAAATTGAAAATGGTTATTATCCAGTTGGACTTTCCCAGTCAACAAAGACAAATAAATAATAAATAAACCTAATACTCTACTCATGGGAGATCTTAATTACTCCTTTATAGAATGGGAATCCTACATGGCCTCAAAGCTACAGGCAGAGAGAGTTGTGGAATTCATAAATACAAACACACTTGACCAAGTAGTGAATACGCCCACTAGTGGCTCTAACATACTGGACCTCACACTCACAAATATGGGAGAATGCAGCCCCCCACCCCCCCCACCCACCCATGTCTCGTCCTGCCTGGTAAGTTGCAACCATAAAGCTGTTTCCTTCAAAATCAAAACAAACTACATAATCCCATTAAAACCAGTAACAGTTAGGAACTATTCCAAGGCAAATTACCTTTTATTAAGTAATGGTTTGTCAAAATTCAATGCCCCTCCAATCCCTGAGAATGCAGCAGCCTATTGGTCTCAGAAACTCTGTACAACCATGTCAATGGCTGCATAGAGGCTGCTGTACCTACCCAGCCCAGGACTAGCCCCAGAAACCAACCTCACTGGTGGCATCCTGAATTAAACAGATTATACAATGAAAAGTACGGCAAGAATCAGGAAGAGTAATTCCCATAAAAATAAAATCTCTCATTGAAAGAAATGGGCAACAAAAAGGGCTAGTTATGTCAAGCAAAGCCAACTTTGAGGTGAAGATAGCCTTCCAGGTGAAAGATAAAGCCTTCTTCAGCTATGTCAGAAATCTCAAAAGCAGCACACAGCAATGTGCAAAACTGGTGGTTAATGGTTCCACATGCATTGAGCCTGGTGACATACCAAACCTGTTAGCAGACAAATTCAGTTCCAACTTTAACCCCCTTTCACTCCCAGCTATCCCTGAATAAATACTCTCAAACAAAACCCATCCAACTATAACTAGGGAGCATGTACTGGCTGCACTCACTAAAGCCAAGAACACAGCCCCAGTGGGCCCCGATACAATCCCAGGATACCTCCTGACAGACTAAAATACAACTTATCAAAAATCCTGGAGTCATTATTTGACTATAGCCTTAAAACAAGCTTTGTGCCACATGAATGGAGGCCAACTGTGACAGTCATCTCCTTCATAAGGGAGGACCTTCAAAAGATCCCGGAAACTACAAACCTATTAGTCTGACTAGTCTTATTTGCAGAGTCATGTAAAGAATTATCATGGAAATTGTTCTGGATGATGGAAAAATGATGCACACTGCCTACCTGGATCTGGCTAAAGCATTTGATGCAATACCCCACTCAGGCATTGTTGACAAACTTATGGAGCTAGGTATAAACCCCTTTATAACACAATGAATACCTAACTGGCTCACTGATAGGACCCAGGAGGTTAGAATCTGTAAAGCCACCTCCATAAAGAAGCCAATTACCAGTGATGTCCTCCAGGGCTCTGTGCCAGTCCCACTCCATTTTGGCATCTGCTTCTCAAATGTCAAAGCCAGTGTCAAAGGCCTCTGGCTAACCAAGTTCACAGATAATTGCAAACTGGGAACAGACATTGAATCCCCCCAAGATGAGAACTACCTTTATGAAGGTCTAACACAGACAAATGCTTGGTGCCAAAGCCGTGGCTTAAAACTCATTACCAAGAAATGTATTATAGTACCTTTTGGGAAGTCAGCCATCCCAAATAACTACATCATCAATAAATACCCCTAAAAGTTGATTCACTAGTCAGGGATCTGGGAACTCATGTAGATAGTAACTTAATATTTGACCAGCAGTATCCAAGATAGTAAAAAAAATATTCTGTGTGGCTCAGTTTATAATTAACCAACTGAAGAAAAAACATATACTAAGACCACTACGCAAAACAATGAAGACTTCTTGAACTCGCTGCCAAGCTCTCCGAGTACAATAAAAGCACGTAACTAGCGGTGTAAAAATGAAATTAAAGTTTATTTAAGCGTACTTGTAAAATGCACTTTTCGTCGAGCTTCTAGCTCAACTTCATCAGAAACAAAACAGCTTCAAATTAAAAAACAGTTGCATTTATATCAATGAGCTAACATTTAAAACTTGTATCCTTCCCCCACGTAATTAACTTGTTAAACACGTATATCCAAAATGGACCAATAATAACAGAACGCATCATGACATGGAACGTGAATACATTAATAAAATTAATAAATTAATAAATTATTAAAGTAATTCACCTAATGGTCACACTAAAAAATCAAAGGCTACAGAGGTATAACAATACAACCATATAGCTGTGATTTATTGAAGCCTCGCCTTAAAACCAAGTGTGTGTCGCTAACTCTACCATATGAGATACCAAGGATGTATATATCAATTTTAATATTTATATATTTATTAATATTTAATGTTTTGTATTTTATATATTATATATATTGCACATTGTGAGCCCAAACAATTTAAAACTAAAAAAATAATAAATAATAATAAATAAATAATGAAAAAATAAATAAATATAAAAATGAAAACCATACCGTCACAATACTGTACGGAAACCTCTGTTACAATTCGATAATGATACTTAAATGTATTGAAACCAATATGTATTTAGACATAGCCATGAACAGGTTAAAACGCTTGCTTTCTAATGCTTAGCCACACACTTGGTTTTAAGGGTACAAGTTTTAAATGTTAGCTCATTGATATAAATGCAACTGTTTTTTAATTTGAAGCTGTTTTGATTCTGATGAAGTTGAGCTAGAGAAGCTCGATGAAAAGTGCATTTTACAAGTACGCTTAAATAAACTTTAATTTCATTTTTACACCGCTAGTTACGTGCTTTTATTGTACTCGGAGAGCTTGGCAGCGAGTTGAAGAAGTCTTCATTGTTTCGCGTAGTGGCTCAGTTTATAAGCAAGGACATGGCATATTGGTCCTAAAAGGTCATTATACCACTGTGTACTCAGCCCTCATCAGACTCATCACAGAGTATAATGCTCCCTTCCGTATATACCTGACCAGACATATGCAGCAACTGTGACATCCTCAAAGGTTCCTTACAAAATAATACAGGGAGTAAGCACAATTTCCTATGCTGATTGACTCAAATCCCTGTCTCCTTACTCAATATCATACAGACTTAGAAGAGGTGATCTTTGCCTGGCATAGAAAAGCATTTGATGAACCTTTTACACATCTGCAAAACAAACAGCATCAGAATTACTAGATGAAAATGCCTAAATTTTGCATGTGACATAAATAGGACATGGAGAGACAGATATGTTTCTCAGAGAATTGCCATTCAGACTCTCCATCCATGTGAAGCAGAGTTCCTCTCTATCCCTATTTAAGTGTAACTTGAACCAACGGATGGATAATCAGAATTTCATCCCTGGTCTAGCCTCTAAGCCTCTGACAGACACAGGCAGTCAGTAAATCACTCTATATATAAATCAAATTTAAAGGTCACATTTGGGTTGCACGGCTAGGATTATAAGGGCTCTAGCAGTCATTAGCCTAGTATACACCTTGAACCTATGAATACTTTCCCTTTATTCAGCATTTATAGACTCAAAGGAGGATGCCTTGCCTTCCATGCCATTAGGGACTCAGTAGTCTTGGATCACATAGATCTTCACAAATCAAATACTCGCACAAATACCAAAAGAAGGGATCTAAACTTTCATCAGCAAATAAATAAAACACATTGGAGAGATAGGTTCATTATACAACACCATCCTAACTTCTGGAATAGACTCCCACTACAAATTTTGTAATTTTCCTTCAAATTGGAACTGGATGATTGGATGGATATGCAAACAATTCACCCCCTAAATTGACAAGCTTAGTCCTCCTCGAAAAAGGAAGTACCGTCTAAGGGTGGGTACTGGCAAGGTGTAAATGGTTGTAAGACTTAGCTACCTTGTACTTCCTATGATCAAATGAATACATCCACAAGACACAGGCAGGTAAATCTGTAAGCAAATGGAGCTTTTCTCCCCGGGCCTAAATTGAAAATGGCTATTATCCAGTTGGACTTTCCCAGTCAACAAAGACAAATAAATAATAAATAAACCTAATACTCTACTCATGGGAGATCTTAATTACTCCTTTATAGAATGGGAATCCTACATGGCCTCAAAGCTACAGGCAGAGAGAGTTGTGGAATTCATAAATACAAACACACTTGACCAAGCAGTGAATACGCCCACTAGTGGCTCTAACATACTGGACCTCACACTCACAAATATGGGATAGTGCAATACCCCCCCCCCACCCACCCACCCATGTCTTGTCCTGCCTGGTAAGTTCCAACCATAAAGCTGTTTCCTTCAAAATCAAAACAAACTACATAATCCCATTAAAACCAGTAACAGTTAAGAACTATTCCAAGGCAAATTACCTTTTATTAAGTAATGGTTTGTCAAAATTCAATGCCCCTCCAAACCCTGAGAATGCAGCAGCCTATTGGTCTCAGAAACTCTGTATAACCATGTCAATGGCTGCATAGAGGCTGCTGTACCTACCCAGCCCAGGACTAGCCCCAGAAACCAACCTCACTGGTGGCATCCTGAATTAAACAGATTATACAATGAAAAGTACGGCAAAAATCAGGAAGAGTAATTCCCATAAAAATAAAATCTCTCATTGAAAGAAATGGGCAACAAAAAGGGCTAGTTATGTCAAGCAAAGCCAACTTTGAGGTGAAGATAGCCTTCCAGGTGAAAGATAACCATAAAGCCTTCTTCAGCTATGTCAGAAATCTCAAAAGCAGCACACAGCAATGTGCAAAATTGGTGGTTAATGGTTCCACATGCATTGAGCCTGGTGACATACCAAACCTGCTAGCAGACAAATTCAGTTCCAACTTTAACCCCCTCTCACTCCCAGCTATCCCTGAATAAATACCCTCAAACAGAACTCTTCCAACTATAACTAGGGAGCATGTACTGGCTGCACTCACTAAAGCCAAGAACACAGCCCCAGTGGCCCCGATACAATCCCAGGATACCTCCTGACAGACTAAAATACAACTTATCAGAAACCCTGGAGTCATTATTTGACTATAGCCTTAAAACAAGCTTTGTGCCACATGAATGGAGGCCAACTGTGACAGTCATCTCCTTCATAAGGGAGGACCTTCAAAAGATCCTGGAAACTATAAGTTATTATATAACTATACCTATTAGTCTGACTAGTCTTATTTGCAGAGTCATGTAAAGAATTATCATGGAAATTGTTCTGGATGATGGAAAAATGATGCACACTGCCTACCTGGATCTGGCTAAAGCATTTGATGCAATACCCCACTCAGGCATTGTCGACAAACTTATGGAGCTAGGTATAAACCCCTTTATAACACAATGAATACCTAACTGGCTCACTGATAGGACCCAGGAGGTTAGAATCTGTAAAGCCACCTCCATAAAGAAGCCAGTTACCAGTGATGTCCTCCAGGGATCTGTGCCAGGCCCACTCATTTTTGGCATCTACTTCTCAGATGTCAAAGCCATTGTCAAAGGCCTCTGGCTAACCAAGTTCACAGATAATTGCAAACTGGGAACAGACATTGAATCCCCCCAAGATGAGAACTACCTTTATGAAAGTCTAACACAGACAAATGCTTGGTGCCAAAGCCGTGGCTTAAAACTCATTACCAAGAAATGTATTATAGTACCTTTTGGGAAGTCAGCCATCCAAAATAACTACATCATCAATAAATACCCCTAAAAGTTGATTCACTAGTCAGGGATCTGGGAACTCATGTAGATAGTAACTTAATATTTGACCAGCAGTATCCAAGATAGTAAAAAAAATATTCTGCGTGGCTCAGTTTATAAGCAAGGACATGGCATCTTGGTCCTAAAAGGTCATTATACCACTGTGTACTCAGCCCTCATCAGACTCATCGCAGAGTATAATGCTCCCTTCTGTATATACCTGACCAGACATATGCAGCAACTGTGACATCCTCAAAGGTTCCTTACAAAATAATACAGGGAGTAAGCACAATTTCCTATGCTGATTGACTCAAAGCCCTGTCTCCTTACTCAATATCATACAGACTTAGAAGAGGTGATCTTTGCCTGGCTTAGAAAAGCATTTGATGAAACTTTTACACATCTGCAAAACAAACAGCATCAGAATTACTGGATGAAAACACCTAAATTTTGCATGTGACATAAATAGGACATGGAGAGACAGATATGTTTCTCAGAGAATTGCCATTCAGACTCTCCATCCATGTAAAGCAGAGTTCCTCTCTATCCCTATTTAAGTGTAACTTGAACCAATGGATGGATAATCAGAATTTCATCCCTGGTCTAGCCTCTAAGCCTCTGACAGACACAGGCAGTCAGTAAATCACTCTATATATAAATCAAATTTAAAGGTCACATTTGGGTTGCACGGCTAGGATTATAAGGGCTCTAGCAGTCATTAGCCTAGTATACACCTTGAACCTATGAATACTTCCCCTTTATTCAGCATTTATAGACCCAAAGGAGGATGCCTTGCCTTCCATGCCATTAGGGACTCAGTAGTCTTGGATCACATAGATCTTCACAAATCAAATACTCGCACAAATACCAAAAGAAGGGATCTAAACTTTCATCAGCAAATAAATAAAACACATTGGAGAGATAGGTTCATTATACAACACCATCCTAACTTCTGGAATAGACTCCCACTACAACTTTTGTAATTTTCCTTCAAATTGGAACTGGATGATTGGATGGATATGCAAACAATTCACCCCCTAAATTAACAAGCTTAGTCCTCCTCAAAAAAGGAAGTACCGTCTAAGGGTGGGTACTGGCAAGGTGTAAATGGTTGTAAGACTTAGCTACCTTGTACTTCCTATGATCGAATGAATACATCCACAAGACACAGGCAGGGCATGTAGGTTCCACACTGTAGAAACCACAGCCAAGACCCAACCAGAGTCATGTGATGTGAGATGGTGACACTGCCCATTGCCTTACTATGGCAAATGAGCAGATCCTTTCACAAACTTCCTGCTAGTACCAGACTCCTAAGATAGCCACTTGTGTGTAATGCTGATATTTGTGATGGAAAGCAAAAGAAATTATGGCCAGCTTGTTACTCATAAATATTCTGCAATTTCCCTAGTACACACATGCATGCACATGTGCATGCACGCGCACACACACACACACACACACACACACACACACACACACACACACACACACACACACACACACACACACATACACTCATGCATGCACACATAACCATAACAATACTAGCTTCACACTCATCATCTTCTTTCGGCAGTTCCCGTTGGGGGTCGCCACAGTGGATCACCTGTTTCCATTTCTTCCTGTCCCCTGCATCTTGCTCTGTCACACCAACCACCTGCATGTCCTCTCTTACCACATCCATAAACCTTATCTTAGGCCTTCCTCTTTTCCTGTTACCTGGTAGCTTCATCCTTAGCATCTCATTTTTATATCACAGAAACTTGGCATTTTAACAGGAGTGTAAACTTTTTATATCCACTGTAAATTATATGTATGACATTGACAATCTTACATTTACATAAATCAAAACCAAACATTAATACCACACAGACACTACTGAAACAACTGTAGTTGCTAACATTATACCTCACTTGTAATCTATCCAGTCATTGTCAGTTAAGCGTCATATGGCTCATTCAAATCCTGCCTCTTAAACCTTGTTCCTTCTCTGCATATATTGTTCCTACAATTCCCAGTTTTTCCTATGTAGTTTGCTCCTTCTCTTTTCTAAAGATCCCAGTTCCAGTTGTTTTATCTCTGTTACTATCAAGTACAATTTTCACATTATTCTAATGCAGTTAAAAAGTTAGTAGTATAGCAAGGCTTTACACTAATATGCATTTTCTGAGTTATAAGAAATATGTTATTACAACAGTAGTTTTTGTATTAATATGCATTTTCTGAACAACAAGAATTATGACAGTCTAATGTCTGCCATTACTGATTTACTGTAATTCTTAGTGATTTACCAGCCAAATACAAGGGATGAAGCAAAAATATAAGATAAAAGGAGCGTTCTGCAAAATCAGGGACAGCTGAGAGGTATACATACTAAGAGAAACACTTTGACCTTGCTAGCCATACATTTTTGCTCAATACCTGCTTGTCTGCAAGGATTTACAAAAGCAAAAAAATAAGTTTACCCTCCACTACCACTTCCTGCTTCAGTTCTTTTTTTTTAACCACCATAACTCCAACAGCATCTATCCATTAATAACAATCTCTGTTCTGCCATCCCAATGAATCATGGGATGGCAACTTGCAAAAAGCTGCAGCTGCTTTAAAACAGTAGTGGTGGATCCTTTATTGATTTTTTTTATCATAAATATACATATCCTTATGTTAAAAAATTAATAAGTAAATAAATAAGGCGCAATTGTCTGGTTAGCAACATCAGTGCATGCACAAAAGGAGGTGTCCAAGTTATACTCCAGTATGTTATTCCATTTTTTTGTTATTATTTAATTACAAGAAAAATAAGTAATTTTCTGTTACTGGGAGTTATGTTCCGCACACAACCTAACTAAAATGACACATCTTGTGTTCATAGGTTTAGAGGTATGTACTAGGTTAATGACCCCTGGGGCCTTTATAAGCCTGGCCATGCAAACCAAATGTATCCCAAGACTTATTATGTCTTAGATGTTATTTTAAGGGGGTATTTGTTAGCTAGGGCATGATTTAACTGCTGTCTCTCTGCATCAGAGACATAGGTGACAGTCCAAGGGTAAATTTCCTGTTTCCCATCCACTGGTTCAAGTTATGCTTGAATATGGCTAGGAAAGGGCTTTTTTTTTTTTTGATGGGAAGCCTGTTCCAGAGAATGGGAATTCTCTGAAACATATACCTTTCCCCCCAACATGTCATGTTTATATAATTGGCAAAGTTTAAGTACTCACATCTAGTAGTTCTGATGCTGTTCATTTTGCGGATATACAAAAGGTTCATCAGAGCATAGTCCAAGGATGCCTTGCATGTCATGCATAGATCACCTCTCTATAGTCTGTCAGAAGCAGAGTATAGAGACAATGCTTTCTGACAATCTGCAGGGGACCTTTTATTTACATTCTGTATTCTTTCTATGAGAAACCTCTGTGGGTGTTCCATCTGCTGCATGTATCTGGTCAGGTACATACCAAAAGTTTTTTTATACTCAATTATGCTTCTGATATGGGCCAAATATAGTATATAGTAGTGTGTTCAGTTCTGTGGACCTGAATGCTATACCCTTTCTTATAAGTTGGGCACACAGAATGGTTTTCTTACTACCTTAGACACATGTTTCTCAAAAGCCAGATTACTATCTACATGCATCCCCAAGGTCCCTGACTGCTGGGTCTACTCATAGGGCTCTTTTATCAATGAAGTAATTTCCCAGGTTGACTGACTTCCCAAAAGGTACTATTGTGCATTTCTTGGCATTGATTTTTAAGCAGTGGCTTTAGCACAAGTCATTTGTCTATGTTAGGCCTTCCTGTAAAATGTTTGTATCCTGGGGTGATTCTTTGATTGCTCCTAGTTTGCAGTCATCTGCAGACTTGGTCAGCCAGAGGCCCTTGACATTGGCCTTGACTTCTGAGACGTAAATGCTAAAGAGAAGCGGACCAAGCACACAGCCCTGAGGGACTCTGCTGGTGACAGTCCTCTTTGTGGAGGTGGTCTCCCCTATCCTAACTTCCTGGGTCCTTTCAGTTGTTATGGGACAAGACCAGCTTATTAAAATGTATATTACTTTCAGTTTATTAATGATGCTATAATTTAAAAAGTAAATATAATTTGTATGCAGGGCTGGGAAAAATACAGCTTCATAAGCCACAGTACTGCTGTCTTTTAAACTGCATTATTTTAGTATGTAATAAGACAGAATAGTACATGTTGCAGTTACTACAAAAGGAATTTATTAGCATGTTTCCTCCAGGCTACGAGTGTGTTGTTGCCAGGGCAGGTTTGAAACATCCAAGGTCAGAAACAAGACCCCTTGGAAGCAAGTGGATCATGTATAGGAAGGTGTTCACGTGAAGTCTGAGGTGGAAATCACAAGGGATGAGGACATTTGCAAAGTTTTCTATAGGACACAGTCATTGTAATGTAATGAAAGCGCATGACCAGGTTTGATAAGAAAAATGTATAAAAAATGTGGTTTGTATCTGTTCAGAGAGACTGTTTTGACATCTGCTATGAAGACTGTCTCCCAGAACAGTAAGAATAAAATTTCTGTTTGCACATCCTGAAGTGTTGTTCCTGGCTAAAGGCATACAAGGTAAATTCTTAATGTTATTTATTTATGACTATAACAATTTGGTGCCATGACTCGGATCTGAACTTTGGTATTGCTGCAGGGCAGTTCTGGGATAGGGCCAATCACAGATTTTCTGTGAATTCCACACTGCTTTGTATGGAATAGTCAGAGACTCAGATGTCCAGCTATTCAGGGTGTGCAAACATACTAGTCTTGGCAGGGAAATTGTTTTGTAAGGGAAAAAGTTTTTTTTTTCTTCTTTCTTTTTTAGACAATTTTAGCAAATGTAAGTGCATGACTGTGTTTGTATTATAAGTGCATGACTTTGTTTTTGTTTGACTGAGTGGTTGTAAGGTATACAAGTAATATTGAGAGGACCCCACAGTAAATGAGTATAGTAAATATATGTGCACATACAGTAAAGGATAAATTAACACAAGGAGGCACCTTGTGTTGAGGGCAGTACCCTCAGGATTGAAAGATAAGAAGTATGAGAGATGTTTTTATTCTGTCAATGAATGAATGTATGAGAGAAAGAAAAGAAAAGGTTAAAAGCTAAAAGTAAAGTTAAATCAAGTTCATGAGCCCACCGCATGACTGGGACGTAGACTGTAAAGTTAAAACAAGTTCATGAGCCCACTGTATGATTGGGATGTAGACTATACAAGTTCATGAGCCCATAGAATGATTGGGACGTAGACTGTAAAGTTAAAACAAGGTCATGAGCACACCACATGATTGGGATGTAGACTGTAAAGTTAAAACAAGGTCATGAGCCCACTGCATGACTGGGACATAGACTGTAAAGTTAAAACAAGTTCATGAGCCCACCTCATGATTTGGACATAGACTATACAACAAGTTCATGAGCCCATAGCATGATTGGGACATAGACTACATACTGTTAAAACAAATTCATGAGCCTACCACATGATAGGACTTAGAGGTATGCATTGTTAAAATAAATTCATGAGCCCAAAGCACGCTGGGTCTTAACAGTGTGATTGTGTGAAAGTACCCTCAGAGGGTCGGAAAGAGTGGTCAGTTCTGGACAAAGTACCTATCCACCCCGTTATCCCAACCACAATGCTGGAGCTGTAACTTTTGAGCTCACGCAGGGATGAAAGCAAGGGGGTGCTGTGGGAAAAGGCTGATCAAAACCTCTCCTCTGTTGCTACATGCCGACAGACTTCCTACCTTTCCCTCCCTGTATGGTGTGTGGATTACTACAGTTATTTTCTGTCTTTGGAACTGCCAGGATCCAGGAGTTGTAAGGTAAACCTAACATTTTAGTATTACTGATTTATAAAATAAGAAAAATGGGCAAAGATAAGCAAGATCAATTCCCTAAAAAGGGAACACCTGCATATTTTATGTATTTTAAGTATGGGAAGGGAAGTTGCAAATATCTGCATGACTGGTTTCAGCTTACTAAGAATTGTGCTGGTGGGGTATTTCCATTAAATTGAACTTATGATAAGACTAAATTGCTGACATTGAAAGGCATTTTGGAAGAAAAAAAGCAAAGTAAGTGAGGAACAAATGACAGCATTTTATTCTTGGTACAGTGAAGCACTTAAAAGGGAAAAGGAGTTAGCATTAAGAGGGTTGCAGAATGTTAATAAGGAATTGTTGCAACAAGCAAAAAAGGTTAAAAAGGTGGTACAGACAAGTAAAAAGGGATCCTTTTATCCTGTCTTAGCAGATTTGGAACAAACTGAGGATGCCCAAAAAGCAGAAACTTCTGAAGAGGATGATAATCCTCCAGTAGCTACTGCACCCCACATCCATATGCACCAGTACGGGTAGCCCCTGTACAAGACTCTGTTGTTTCTCAGATCCCTACCTTTCTGTCTACTGTCCATTGAACACCCCGTTCACATGATACTGGTACATCTCAGACTGGTCCCCTGTTCAATCTTCATCTTCTGAACAGGCATCTGCAGTCGAGGGGGGTTCTTCTTCCAATCCTTCTCAGATAGCTTCTACTTCCCCAACAGGGGCATTAGTATTTGACACTACTGTATCTCACCATACATGCTCACATGACAGGGTACAACAAGGGATTACAACCTCTGGAGGGGATCTATTGGCACATCTCAGGGAAATTTTGGGGGCTAACAATAGGGAACTTGTTCATCATCCTTGGACCCCTGCTGATTTGCATACTATGTCTAAAAATTTTCCAAATATTAGAGAAGATCCATCAAAATTCAAAGAAGAATTAAAAATATAATAGAATGCTACAATCCTTCTTTGACATATTTAAATCAACTGCTGAGGGTAGTTACTTCAGATGAAATAAGAAAGCAGTTACTGGAAAAGGCTGAAATAATAGATTTCACTCTCATAGGGAATGCATTAACAGATAAACGAACAGCATTGTTAAACAAGATTACAGATGTGTGTCAGGTTAGAACTGACTGACCTAAAATACAGGCATTTAAACAAAATAAATGGGAAGCCCCTGCAGACTATTTGAGTAACCTTAAAACAGTATTTGCTAGACATTCAGGAATACCAGACCCAGAAGAGCAAGCTAAGCCTGCTATTGCAGCAGCCTTTGTGCAGGGTCTGCAGCCCCTGTACAAAATCAAATAAGCAAGTGCTCATAGACTGGCAAGGAAAGGACTTAGAGTCTTTATTAAGTGCTGCAAATCACTGTGCAGAGTATCAGGAAAAATGAAGGAAGGATACTGAGGATAAGCTGTTAACTTTACAAATCAGGCAGCTGGAAAACCCAAGGGGTTGAGATAGAAACAGGGGAATGGGTAGAGGAATCGCTACAGGATTTAGCAAAAGTGCTTGTTGAAGGGAACAAGGTGCAGCTGGTTGTCAACAACGAGCTGGCAGTGCCCCCTCCAGCTTCATCTAACACATCTTGTATTAATTGTGGAGAAGCAGGACATTGGAGAGGGGAGTGCCCACACCGGCAAATGCAAAGACTCCAAGACACTTGGACTGACTGGCAACCAAATTATACTAATGCAGTTTTTCCTGCACCCCTCCTCAGATTGGAAGGAGTCAGGAAGCTCCATACTGACTAGGTCAAGAAAATAATACAGAAGTGAATCTTAACCCTCTACTGCCAATAGATCAAAATGGGTCCTACATTAACATGAAAATAAATTCAAAGAAAGCCCCATTTCTGGTGGACACTGGAGCTACTAGGTCAGTGCTAAAAATTACTTCAGACAGTCAAATACCAGTATCAGAAAAGAAAGTAAAGGCAGTTGGAGTAAAAAATACTCTGGTTATGTATCCTGTTTCAGAGCCCATCCCCATTTCTTTAGGTCCGATTGAAGAAAAGCATTTTTTTCTTCTAGAGTACTACTGCACCAGTAAACCTACTAGGAAGAGATTTGTTATGTAAACTGGGTTGTACTGTTTACTGTACCCCAGAAGGGGTGTATCTAAATGTTCCAATAGAATCAAATGGGGAAGTATTGGCAGTTTTAGCAGAAGCTGAGGAAGAGCCGGCTGAAAGCATACAGGCAGATGGACAGTTACTACAGCAGGTACCTGCCAACTTGTGGGCTAAGCATGCAAATGAAGTAGGTATACCAAAATCAGCAGAACCAGTAAAAATAAATTAAATCCATCAAAACCTCTCCCCAGAGTTCCACATTATCCACTAAAGCCAGAAGCAGAGCAGGGAATCAAACCTGAAATTCAGTCTCTAATACAGCAAGGAATAATAATAATAATACCAGCTAAAAGCCCTTGTAATACTCCTATTTTTCCAGTGAAAAAGCCAGGAAAAGATACTTATAAGATACTTATAAATTTGTACAAGACTTAAGGGCTGTAAATAATGCAGTACTACCTACTTTTCCTGTTGTTCCAAGTCCAGCAACAATACTGAGTTGCATACCACCTACAGCTAGTTACTTTTCTGTGATAGATTTATGTTCAGCATTCTTTTCTATACATATTCACCCTGACAGTTTCTGTTTGCTTTCACTTATCAGGGACAGCAATATACAAGGACATGGTTGCCACAAGGATATACTGAATCTTCTTCATTATTTTCTCAAATTTAAAAAAAAGGATTTGGAGAATGTGACATTTCCAGGTGGGTCTGTGTTAGTACAATATGTAGAAGATTTACTAATAGCATCAAACTGCTTTCACCAATGTCAGCAGGATACCTTGCATCTTCTAACTATCATTGCAGAAAAGGGACACAAGGTGTCTAGAGAAAAGCTATACCTGTGGTCATCTCAGGTTATCTTGGTCATTTAATATCCCAAGGTAGCAGGCAAGTGTAACCATCTCATATTGGTGCAATATCTAAGGCCCCATGTCTGACTACTCAGAGACAGCTTAGGTCTTTCCTAGGTATGACAGGATACTGTAGACAGTGGATCCCTAACTACATAGAAATTGCCAAGCCTTTAATAAATCTTTTAAAGCAGGATACACCAGAGCCTCCCCTTTGGAACAGTGAAGAGGAAAACTCATTTCAGAACTGGAAACAAGCTTTAGCTACTGTCCCAGCTTTGGGGTTACCAGATTATAATAAACCTTTTATTTTATTTTGTCATGAAAGAAATGGATTCCCTCAAGGAGTACTTGCGCAAAAACATGGGGACAGCTATCGTCTATTGGCTTATTACAGTAAAGCACTTGATTCTGTTGCAAAAGTTTTTCCACCTTGTTTAAGGACAGTTGCCACTTCTGCCATTCTAGTTAATCTGGCACAACTGTTGGTGCTAGGGCATGATCTGACAGTAGCTGTCCCTCATTCTGTATCATCTCTTTTGCTTAAAATTAAAACTCAACCACTCTCGACTGCACGTCTAACTAGATATGAACTTACACTTCTTTCTGATCTATCTATTTCTCTGATCCGCTGTCCTGTTCTAAATCCTGAATCTCTGTTGCCTACTGATGAGGATGGTAAAGAGCATGATTGTGTGTGTGTAACTAACTATTTGCTTTCTCCTAGGGAGGACTTCAAGGACCCTCCTATACCCAATGCTGACATGCATCTGTTTGTGGATGGTTCCTGTGGAAGAGTTCAAACAGGAAAGTTGATCTCGGGAATACCAGTCTGCACCGAGGAAACAATATTGTTGCAACAAAGATTAGAGGGTGTTCACTCTCCTCAAAAAGCTGAGCTAGTGGCTTTACAAAAAGCCTGTGAGTTAGCCAAAGACAAGGTGACCAATATTTTTACAGACAACCGTTATGGTTTCGGGGTGGTACATGATTTTGGGCAACTTTGGGGAGAGAGAGAGGGTTTTTGACCTCTTCAGAAAATCAAATTAAAAATTCAGGGTACATAAAAGCATTGTTAGATGCACTTTTGTTACCTAAAAAGCTGTCTGTAATCAAATGTTGTGTACATCAAAAGGGACAGAATGTTGTTACCAAAGGTAATAATTTGGCAGACCAAGCTGCTAAACAAGTAGCAATAAATTGTTGTAAACATCTTTGTATGTTAACAGTAACAAACTGCAACAGTAATGATGTGTTTGATTTTGAAAAGTTGTCAGCCTTTCAAGCTGAGGCATCACAGGGAGAAGTTCTGAGGTGGCTCAAGGATGGATGTAAAAAAATCCTCTGATGGCATATGGCGACATTCGGACAGCTGACTGGTGGTGCCTGACTCTTTGCTACCTTATCTAATAAGGGCATATCATCTACTGGCCCATACAGGTAAGACAGTTTTATTTAATCAAATTACCTAAAGTTGGAATGCCCCTCATGTCTCCTCTTTGATACTTCAGTATGTACAAAATTGCAGTACTTGTTTGGAATATAACATAAGCAAACATGCCAACAGCAAATCTACATGTTTACCTCCACCCTGGGGACCTTTTGTTAATATACAGCTGGATTTCATCCAGATGCCTAAGACTAATAATTTACAATTTATTTTGTTGGTAGTGTGTATGTTCTCAGCATGGGTGGAAGCTTACCCATGTCGCAAAGCTGATGCAGTCACAGTTATTAAAAAAGTTTTATCTGATTATATACCAAAATTTGGTATACCCAGCATTGTTAACAGTGACCAGGGAACTCATTTTAATAATAATCTGTTTAAAGAGTTATGTAAAGCTTTTACTACTAAGTTGAGTCTTCACTGTCCCAACCATCCCCAGTCATCTGGATTAGTGGAAAGAGTAAACAGGACCCTAAAAATTAAATTTCGAAGATTTGTGCTGAAACATATTTAAAGTGGCCCAAAGCCCTTCCCTTAGCATTGATGAGTATGAGGGCCTCACTGAATGCCACCAGGAAATTGAGTCCATACGAGATATTAATGGGGAGACCCATGGCCCTTCCAGCTACCCCTGCAGTGGGAAATGCTGAGTTAACTGTGTCAGATGATGCTATGATTTCTTATTGCAGGAAACTCATTAATATCTTGCAGCAATATCACTGAACAGTAAGAGCAGCATTACCAAAGCGTCCTGACCAACCCTGTCATCAACTACAACTGGGTAAATGGGTGTATGTGAACATTTTTCAGAAGAAAAACTGCCCGAGCCCGAGGTGGAAGGGGCCTTTTCAGGTCCTGTTCACCACTCTGACTGCAGTTTGCTGTGCAGGACTACCAACATGGATCCTTTCATCTCATTGCAAGAAGACTTGTCGTGTGGAGTCTCCAGATGAATCATCTCAGCCAACAGAGGGAGATCGAGGTGTAATGGATAAATCATCTGCCCAGTGAGAAGGTGAACTTCAGTAGCTGTCCATGATGAATCCAGTGGCAACAGGTACTTTTGCTTTGTTTCTGCTGCTGTTTCCTCCTATAAACTGGTCAAGAGAAAACAGTTTCTTGCTGGTCCTTTGGCAATATGCCAAAAAATCTAAACAAAAACAAGTTGCTGGATATGTTCGCATATACCTCATCATTCTAAGGCAGGGATTCCTATGATTCCCATCCCTGCATCACAGGTGTCATTTGAAAAGGACCTTAATGACATCAGCTTAACCTGGTGTAATGTAAGTGATTTTTCAATGGTTGTGTCTCTTCAACTTGCAACCACACATCATGGAGACACATATTATACCAGAAATGGGACTGTACCAGTAGATAAAAGCAAATGTAATGGCACCAGGCATGAAAGTTTGTTAGACTCTTTGCACTTAAAAAGCTATGACTGGGGGGGCGTGGCATGGGCATGATAAGGGACTGTTACTACATCTGTGGTAATCGTGCCTACCCCTGGTTGCCTACAAACTGGTCTAAATGCTGCTTTGTAGGTTATATTACTCCTGCTATTCAACATTTCAAACACCCACCAGCAGGTAGTCTGAGAAATAAGCGAGAAATCCACTGGACTGAGCAAGTATTTTCAATTTTTAATCCTGGGTATGGAGTGCAAAAGACAATGGGCAGGATTCACGAAGCCTCTGTGTAAGAGTTACAAGGCTTACACGGAGACTGCAGTTAAACGGTGTGACGTCAGCATGCCATGCATATGCATGAGGGCATGCTGAATCACACCTAAGGCTAACATGGTCCATGTAAGACAGTAGGGGGCGTGTCCGTAGGGCGAGCCCTGCAAACGGACACGCCCCCAGAAGAGTAAAAGTCCCGAAAGTAAACCCCCATGACAGAGTCCGTGTAAATGTGAATAAACACAACACAACACATGCCCCCACAGACTATGAACATAAAATGTAGAAATGAACATCTTATATTTTTTTTTATAAGTTGTAAAGATGTTTGCCCGTGAGTGCGCTCGTTTGCGTGGGCGTGCCCGTCGCTTAGCCACAGTTAGCAGTCAGTGGAAAAGCATATAAGAACTAAATATGCAAAGTAAGCCAAGAAGCAATAGTGTAGCGGTAGAAACATCGGCTGAAGAGGAGGCAGTCATGGTTCGAGCCCCCACAACATCAATTTTTATTTTTAGTGAAATAAGCACGAAACAAGTCCCTGACATATATGTACATATATAAAATTATATTTTATGTAAAATTTAATGAAATGGACCATGTATTTTGAAGAAATGTGAGATAAAAAAAAAAATGTCAGATGTGCCTATAGCTGAGCTACAGTCTAACAAGTTGAGGATATCTGCTTGTAGGTGAGCAGTGTTTTAACAGATGTAAAATGAGTGTCCGTAGGTGAGCAGTGTTTTAACAGTGTAAAATGAGTGCCCGTAGGTGAGCAGTGGTTTAATAGGTGTAAAATGAGTGCCCGGGGTTGAGCAGCATTTTAACACGCTGAAACTGTGTGCCCATAGCTGAGCTGAGCGTAATATGCGTGCTGACAGCCAAACGACGCATAAACCAGCGTGATCCGTTTGCGCGGAGCTGCGCACCGCGACAACAAGCTAACCGACGGGCAACGTTGAGCAAGCTGTATCAAAACTGCCTTTACACAGACACACCTCCTAGCCTGTGTAGACAGTCATAAAATATAAAAAGCAATAGCCAGGTTCGAACCCAGGATATCATGCACCATAGTCAAAGTACTGAACCACTAAGCCATGACAGTTGCACTTAGAAATGCAGTAATAGCATATATATAGGAATGAATAGAAAGAGGAGCATGACAAAGCAGGTTTTGTGAAGCTGATACAATTCCAAAATGGCCAATCACAGATAAGTGCGGGAAAAACAGCATATATAAGCCCCATAGGCGGGAATACACAGCATAACCGATTGTGGAACCGACTTGCAGCCAGGATGTCAGGTGTAGGAGAGGGTAGTTGCTTCCGAGCACAGAGGTGGGGTGTTGAGGAGTCCAAATATATGGTTTGGCTCCTCATCCATGACCATGAGGCCCAACTCATGCAGGGCCAGGTCCTGTGGGGAGCATATAGGGCTGAGGCGTGGGACCAGTTGGCACATGATCTCACCAGTGCCACAGGAATACCAAGGACTGATGAACAGGTCAGTCACCACTATGCGGACCTGAAGAGACGGAAGCAGGACCAACTGAACCGTTGGATCCAGGAGGCCCGGCAAATACCCAACGTCCCACTACTGAGTAAGTTACATGTAATTATTTATGTAAGAAATTAACCTAGCTGATATTATGGAGATGTGTATTCCAATATTACTTCATTTATATTACAGCTGCAGGTGTCCGTTCCATGAACCGTCGAGCCTATGCCGATAGGCTGGTGTGGTTACACCACCAGGCAGGTCAGTAATTCTCTCCCTGTAACTGTAAAAAAATATATAAGTATGACAGTTAGCAAAAGAGTTCAGTGTAGTCACTTATTAATAAAATGTGCAAGTAACAGTGTAAGAGAGTTTGCAAGTATTGCTTGATTACAAAAGTGTGATGCAGCCTGTAATCCAAACATAAAAATGAAACAAGTCTGAAATAAAGATGTCCCACCTGTAATATAATAGTACATAACCTGCAGCAGGCTGAAAAGTACAGCTGCAGAAGCTGAGTAAAACACATGTGTGAAATATATCTCTGTTGAAATTCTGAAACATGACATAAGTGAGACTGTTGGAAAGGATTGTTATAACTAAAAGTAAAACATGTCAATAAAGCCTAGAATTAAGTACCATCCTGAATTGTAAAAATAAAACAAGTGAGAGAGTATGAGAAAGAGGTATGAATCCACCAATAAAGTAGTAATAACTCCTGAATAAAGTATACTGCAGTCAGTACAGAATGAAATGAATGTGACAGGCAGAACCAAACAGCAACATGTGTTGAAAAAAGTACTGAAGCTGGAATGTGTGTCCCAAAATCTGGATATGTTGCTCTCAGTTTGCAATATGCAGATAGTATGGTTGTCTGAAATACCAAACATCCACAGTTGTCTATAGCCATATAAAGCAAATGTAGCAGGATGATGTAGCTGAACAGAGCCAGATATGAATGTGTATGAATAAATATGAAATGTATATTGATGTAGCAGTAACATTCCTATCACCAACCTGAATTAGTTATCACATAGGAAACTGTAGTCAGACCTGTAGTGTGTATATATCTGCATCTAGTAGAAATGTACAGCATATGTATAGGTATTTGAAGTTGTTAATGAAATATTTCTTCACCCTACCCTATAACCACAAATAATCCATTCCAAGTGTAATGGGTATGTGCATTCACAATTAACACCACTGGACATTTGTCCTGTTGGTTCATACATATTTGCATGTACGTTGATGCATGTGCCCTGTTCATACATCCAAACCTGATGGCCTGTTGCCATCAATCAACCCTGCATGTTGTTGGATTGTGTATTGCTGTTCAAATTATACATGTGTTATGCTTGCTGTTCAATGGCTTGAATTTATGGGTGTTTGGTTAATGGGAATACTAATGCATGCTGTTACAACTAATTGTGAATGGTATTGTACGTTACTAACCCAAACTGTCATAACATAATGCAAAACATAGGACAACAGGGAAGGCGGGTTCCAGCGGACCCACCTCTCCCACCTCAGCTGGCGAGTGCACCTGGCAGTAGTGCCCAGGCTGGATCCTCCTCTGGTGGCCCTGTGCCACCTGCGGGTGGAAGCATTGCAGGGGATGGGGCTCGTCCCCCCTCTGCAAGTGTGGCCGGAGGAGAACATCCACTCACCCTCCGTAGTGTCCGGACTGTGGTGCATAGGGAGATCCAGCATGCTGTGCTTGGGCCCCTACGCCAGCTTGAGGCATGGGTGGCACAACTCACGAGCGTGCCTGCTGCCCGGCCTACACAGCCCACAGCACAGCCCCGTCCTGGGCAGTGAAGGCACAGTGGCAACTGCCCATGGGTGGGGATCTCAGTTCCACTGTTGCCATCTGTGGGCTCATGGGCTCGAGATATCCAAACATCCGTCCCCGTCAATTGTGTAACCCCTCCCACATCTGTCATACACCACCCCTGTATGCGTCTTGTTTGTCTTGTCTGTTAACCTCCCCTAACTACCTCCCCAGCTATACCGACTTCCTGTACCTGACATACCACTCTCACCTGAAAAAAAAAAAAAAGGGCACTCTGTACCCACAAAAAAATTACGCCCCATACATAGCTGCCCATTTTGCAGACATGTCTGCTGGACATGTAAACTGGCAATTACAATTGGCTGTACAACAAATATTATTGTTGTCCTCATCCCTCTCTCAGGGGTGGAAGGTTTCAAATTTCACACCAAATTACAAACATATGCACAGCTGTTGCTGACGAAGAAATGGGCAGCTATGGGCCTTTCCTACATCCCTCCTGCAAAACCCAAGCTTGTTTTCCTACTGTCCTACCCTCTTTGTGCCCCCTTTTTCACCACTTTCCTATCTCCCCATTTTCTTTTCTTTAAAAGAAAATAGCGCGGGTGTGCACGAGAGTAAGCACTTTTAAGCAGTAGTAAGCGGGTGTGTGCTTCTGTGCGCTTAGCTAAGCATGTGTGTGCGAATCTAAGCTGCAGTGCGCATGCGTGACCTCCATGCAAACCAGCGCTAACCCGCTTACAACTGCTTAAAAGTGCCTTAGTCACTCTGAATGACAAGGCCTGTAGTTTTCTCAGCAGCAAAATAAAATACCTCCCTCAGTCTCAAACCCAGGACCTTGAAAACACTAGTCTGCATGACTTACCACTAAGCCATGACTGCTATACAAAAACATTGTGCTGAAAGAAATATATCATAAAATAGTAGGAATTAATGTAAAGGGAATATAGCAAGTCTAGTACACAAAGCATGTCATGTATATGTACTGTCAAATCTAGTGGATTTGTAAAATAGAACTGTGTGCTGAGAAACAGTCATGCTAGTTGGTAGCTACTAGGTAATAATGTCACAGTAGCATCTGGCAAGCCACACACATACTCAGAGCAGGATAAACACTGCTATAGTTGAATAGTTAAGAGATCAGACATAGCAACTGTGACTGAGTTACAGGGATGTCCCTGATGTGAAAACAAATGTCAACTGTGCCCCACTGACACCCTGTCAAATCTACTAACAGTAGGCAGAAAGGTGTAACTACACATGCAATGGTAACTATGACTGACTGAAGGTATACACCACCTGCTCAGCACAAATGGTGTACTAATACATATGCTTGAAATAACCCACAGTCACAACTGCAGAGTATCAGAATATGTCATTGGGGTAACGCACTGCTATGTACCATTCCATGAGGCTGATAAAAGATGCACCGGAGAGTATCTGAGGCCTGCTCAGCAGCATGATCAAATACCCCTGTAAGTGTCAAGGCCCACACCATGGCCAGACCACACTGCATGCAGTAACACCCTACCACAACAAACACATAGGGAATTGCTGCCCAAACAGATTTAGCAAGCATTACAAGCTGTGAATGTAAATGGAAAATAGGAAAGCCATAGCAACACATTACAGGAAAGACACCTAGCAGGCATACAACGAGTGAATGTAAAGGCCAAATATTGAAGCCATAGCAACAGATTGCAAGAGCCACTGCTATATACCAGTTACACCACAATCCCCACAGGAAAACACACACACCCATATACACAGTATTACTAGTCGTAGGTGTCAGTTTACATACACACGAAGAACAGGACACTGGAGGAAGGAATACTCAGCTTACAGAACAACATGCATTGCAGTATCTACAACACAGCCTGAAATATGAGAGACATACCAACCCTTACACTCACAGAACAGTGTCCACAGCAAACCAGCATGGTCCCCACCCTGATAATCTGAAAGGGCTACGCCTACCTAACAGACCTTTTATAGCACAGTCCTGTAATCACAGTGAGAACTGCAATCACTACACAACAGGCTGCATGCAATTAGTAAATGCTGGCTAACAATTGGTGCAGAGGCCATCACATGGACATGTGCAGATACCTACAAAAGCATCCTGTACTCCCAGTCCACACATGCAATACTGTCATTGCACCCGCTGGAGGTAGAGAGAGAGAGAGAGAGAGAGAAAGAAAGAAAGAAAGAAAGAAAGAAAGAAAGAAAGAAAGAAAGAAAGAAAGAAAGAAAGAAAGAAAGAAAGAAAGAAAGAAAGAAAAAAAAAACCTGAAACAACAAAGCAAAGAGGCTGACAGCAGGCCAAGCAACTGCAAGCCTACACAAACAGCTGCAACAAACACAGGTAATGTAAAGTACTACTATAATACTCTACATACTGTGAACCCTCCAGATGTGTTATTGGTCTGTATCTATGTATATGAAGATGTGCATAGGGCCGGAGACATACTGAAACTGTCACTGAAGGCTCCACATGCATATGTATGTGATGGTAGCTATGTGCACATAGCAATGTAGGTTGTAGTGCAATGTACAAGTAGGTTGTACAGTAATGGATGTTCAGCAGTACGTTACTGTGTGTATACATATGTGGAACTAAAAAGGAGAAAATATATATATATATATATATATATATATATATATATATATATATATATATATAAAACATGTGTATACGTATGTATATCGAGATATGTATGTATATATATATATAATATGCATATGTGTATACATAGATAGAGAGGGATGTAGAAATACATAGACATATATAGTTTCACAGTGTCATAGTTTAGTACTAGGCTATCTGCAGACAGTGTATAGAATAGATTTAGAAACTTGCATCTCTGTATAGTAGTGACACAGTGTAGACCCGCCTACATAATAGCATTAGTTTACTGTGCCTCTGTCTAGTAGTGACACAGAGAAGAACCCTGCTGTAAACCTATGATCTCCCATCCACTTGTCAAGAATGCACATGAAGAGTGTCAGTGAGGGTCTCTGCCTAACATGAACTGGGATCCTGTTCCACAGTATGGGAAGCCTCTTAGTGATGGATCTGTCCCTACAGTATGTCCTATTCATATGTGTGCTGAGGTTTAAATCCATAGCTGTCGTGCTTCTGATGGATTTGGATTGTATGAGGTGGAACATGTCCATCAATACCAGATTGGACATGGCCTACTACATCAGGCACAGATCACCCCTACGTAGGCAGTATGCTATGGAATAGAGCATGAGTTACGTTAGTCTGGCAGCATATGACAGTTGTTGCAGACCCTTGATCCTCCTGGTGATGTACTTATGGGGTCCCCCTAGCTGTTGCAAGTGCCAGGTGAGGTACATACCAAATGGGGCATAGTACACAGTCATGGGCCTGATAAGGGAGGAGTATAGGGGTACAATGACCCCTTTTGATGTGGATGGGAATCCCTTCATGATAAGGTGGGCAAGGTAGGAAGCCCATCCAACCACTTTTGCAACGTGGGTGTCAAATGAGAGGTCAGCATTGAACAGTGTCACCAGGTCTCCGATTACTTTGTCTGTACTCAGTGGGTTATTGTCTATGTGATAATATGTAGGTACCTTGTCCATCCAAAAGGGTATGAGTATACATGCAGTGTAAGGCCATGACTCCGGCAACAGTTGTTGGTGTCCATGAGGCCTGTCAGTAGGATGTATGTGTCAGCAGGTGTATCACCTATGGCGCCTAGTATGCAGTCATCTTTGAACATTGTCAGCCACTACCCTCCTATGTCTGCTTCCACATCTGAGAATGATATGCCGAACATGAGCAGTCCCAGGACAGAGCCCTGTGGGACACCACGTGACTGGCTCTGAGTCTGACATGGCACCAGTGAGTTTTACTGTAGGGTTTCTATCCGTTAGCTGGTTTGCAACCCATCATGTGACATATGGATTTACATTTCAGCTGTTGATCATGTCTATGATGCCAGAGTGCGGTATTGTGTCGAAAGCCGTAGGCAAGTCCAGGTAGGCTCTATGGACTGCTGTGCCCTCATCAATGGCTCTAGTGACTGATTTGAAAAGGTCAACCAGGTTCATAAGGCAGGATCTCCCCTCTACAAAGCCAAACCGGTTGGGATCAAGTGTCTAAGTCCCCAATGTCTCTGTGTATGGGTACCATAATGATCCTTTCCATAGTGTTGCAGACCAGGCTGGTTAAGCTTATGGGGTGGTAGTTACCAGGGTCTGTAGAGGTGCCTCCTGTGTGGAGTGGGACTACTGTTGCTGTATGCCAGTGTCCAGGTACATATGCTGTAGTAAGGCTACGGCTGAATAGCATGTAATGTGCATGTGTAGCTCCTCTTGCAGTTCACGTAGCATGCAACCTGCAATACCGTTGGGTCCCATTGATGCTGTGTTTACAGCTCTGCTGAGGGTGGTTCCCAGCTGGACATCTGAGATGACAGGGAGGTTACAGTCAGCTGGGATAAGTAATTCCACATTTGTGGGTGAGGGAGGGGAGAAACCTGCACTGAACCTGTCTGCCAGAATGTTGGCATTATCTGTGTGTTCAGTGTAGCGTTTGTCACTGTGAACTAACTGTGAACACCACTGAGGGTTCCCACCCAGGTGTGTAACATAGCAGAGGAAGGCCTTGTGGTTATCTGTAGTGACCATAGCGATGTCCCTCTCATTGTTGGCCTTGCATGTTTGTACGGCAAAACGTATCTTTCTACTACTGCTGATCAGAGATGCCGTAGCTCTATGGAAGTATGCTCTGCCGTGCAGTAGCTACCTTCTGTTGTTATACAATTTGTTCAATGCTGGGGTCCACCAGACAGGATGCCTGCCCTTGGTGGAGAGGGTCATGGTTTCATTTGTGATTGCATGATCCATGCATTCTTGGAGATGTCTGTAGAAAGCATATGTGAAGGTGTCTGCATTGTGGGAAATGGTTCACACTGGCCCAGTGGGCATTAAGGATACCAACTCAGTTATAAGAAGTGTAAAGTCGGCATGTGAGAGGTTTCCCACTGTAGTCTTTTGTGTTGTGGGGGAGTTGGGATATGTATATCCAGGGGGATTAGTCTGTGGTCAGATGTGACTAGTGAGGGGTATACTTCCAGTGTGTAGCACATTGTCCCCATGTTTGTGATGATCAGGTCTAGTATATTATCTCCTGTTGTGGGAGAGATGACTAGCTGTTCCATTGCATTTGACATAGTGAATTCCGGGAACCTTTGGGCTAGGGTGTTTGGGGTAGAATAATGCACCCAGTGTATGTTAGGGTAGTCGCAGTATCCCAATAAGATGGTGTGTGGTGGGACATTCATATCCTCCAATGTCTACAGGAAGGCTGACTGTGGTCCCTGAGATTGGGAGGGTGGTCTGTAACATGCTACCAGTTGTATAGCAGGTTTGCCTACGGTTATCTGCTCCTGGATGGTCTGTGATGCTTCATGTGTTGCCACTAACGTGGAGGTGTGTGTGTCCTCCATGAATATGGACACACCCCCTCCCTTTTTGTTTTGTCCCGAGTCCTGGGGCCAAAAAGCATGATACGGGGTATAGCCTGGTACCACTGGTGTGCTCTCAGGAGCCTTGAACCAGGTTCTCACTTACTGCACAGACATTGAGATTGGTAGAATATGTACGTACAGATATATGTAATACACACATACATATATAGATATCTGTAGAGACTTATACATATACAGATAGATCTGACTGATAACAGATATGTCTGTATATGACTATCTCTCTCTGTCCCACTCCCTCACACTCTCACTCACCCTGTGTGTCTCTCTCACTCTCTCCCCACATCTATATGTATATATCTACATCTATATATATACATATTTTATATACATATATACAAACAGATATATATCCATATACAGATATAAATATATCAATATATATATATATATATATATATATATATATATATATATATATATATATATATATACATATATAGACTGTGTGAGGCACATGTGTGCAGATGTCTTGCAACAGGTGCCTGGTGTCACAGGCATGGAGTGAACACCAGTGTGGATACTGGAGTACCATACCCCATTCAAAAACACTGACACCAGTAACCATCACATATGTACATGCCTGCCCACCACTGCATGTGTCAGGGGGGAACAGGGTCAACAAGTGTACAATAGGCTCCACATCGATATACACAGTGGCACACTAGTCCTGTAATACCTGTACATGGAATGTGTCAGCAGACATGGTGTGACCTCACTGTACCCCTCCACACCCCACAATGTCCTACACGGTATGTACCTCCCATGACAGCTACAGATATGGAGAAGGACACAGACATATGCAAGTAACTGTGTCAATGCACTCAAATACCACAGAGCGCACACAGACTACCTACATAGAGGTTACCACTGCTGGATATACATAGTTCGGTCACACCCATGACAGTTGTCTAACAACCATGGTAACACCTCCAACATCCACAACACAAATTACCTATGTCTGTCGTCCTTGTCACTGCAGTATAGAGCACATGGTGGAGGTACAGGACCCTACCCACAGATATGACATACCCTGTAGTAGACCACACAAAATTAAGAAGCAAGGCTCCCCATGAGTAGATGTCAGACATATCCCTGCTGAATGTTATGCAGATAGGTAATATGCCATATGAGTCACCCTGTTTAACTGTTTGTAAGGAGCAGGTACGATCATAACACATGTGTCACAAGGGGCAGGGTAGCATAACAGTATGCTGCTGTACGCCCAGGGCCAAAAGCACACTACCTACCTAGGACACAATGCACACCCACGAACACATTGCAAATGGAATATGTGAGGTGGAATGAGTGTGCTAGTGACTGGGTGCATGTTGTGTACTGGTGTGATTGCTCACCATGACTGTCTGCCTGTCATGGTAGTGTGTGTCCTTGGTGTGAGGCCAGAGACAGGTGTGTGAGGTATTGCGATCAACACATACTACATTGACATATGTTGTGCTGTGTTACCCTGTATGTCACTGTGGTGTAGGTAGGGTTATGGCAAGTAAAAATAGTGTGCATTACCAGTGAAATATGTAACGTGCATTGTGTGCAGTGCATGGGCTGATAATGTTCCCCATACAGTACCTTGATACAAACCCCCAGTGTGAGGTTGTGTATTGTACCTGAAACAGTGTGTTGACTGCTGCAGTATACTAGTCTGTCGTATGGAGTGTGCCAAGTACTGTTGCACAGTTGTCGGATGAGCACTGATATCTGGTCATTTACATGTGTATCCCCCAATAGGCAGACAGATGCTATATATGGTGGTTAAGTTATACCACTGCAGTCGAGTATTATGTGTATTATGTGTGCTATAGTTTGCTGACAGATATTGCTGACATATTTTCCTTCTCCTTTTCAGGGCCATGGTTCACCAGCGGAACCCTGTCTACTCCGCTGCAGAGGAGGAGGAGATACTCTTTTCCCGCACCAGCCAGAACCAGCAGGAGAGGGCTGCACTGTGGCAAGACCTGGTCCTTCGGGTAAATGACATAGGCACACATAACCGGACATATGAGCAGGTACGCCATCACTGCAGTGATTTAATTAGACATGTCCATCAGCATGCATCGGATATCCACAGGCAGCAGCTTGCCACAGGTGGTGGGGTGGCTAGACATCGCCCCCTCACCAGACTGGAGGGACTACTCCTGAGTGTTGTGGCTCCAGCACAGCAGAAACAACAGCATACATGTGTAATGATGGAGGCTGGAGCCACACAGCAGCAGGACACAGAGCGTGCAGGTAACATGCCATGTGTACAGTTGACCATTCTGTACACTGTTAGGTTATGCATGTGTAAGGTGTGTCCTCATTTTGTAGCTGTAATCTTGGTAATTATTGTGCATTAGTGATATTCTCAATATCTGCAGTACACCTGTGGAAGCTAACTGTTGCACTACTGAACTGTATCATGCCCACAGTATCAATGGCACAGTTGTGCCCACTGACGATAAATGTCTCTTTTCTGCAGGTCCCTCTGGTGTAACAGTAAGGCAGCCTATCCATGCTGGTGAGTGTGTAATACCATTACCTTCAATACTCTGTATACTAATAGTAATAATAGGCTGAAGCAGTAGTGCTAAGTGTTTGATTGCAGGTGTGTTTGTGTCTGTGGGTTGATATCTCATATACTGAGGTGTGTGCATGTGTGCATGTGTGCATGTGTGCATGTGCGCATGTGCGCATGTGTGCATGTGTGCATGTGTGCATGTGCTCATGTGTGCATGTGTGCATCAGTGGTGGCATTGTGTACACATTGTAAACTGTGTTTCCTGTCTTACTCCCACAGGTTCTGGTGCTGCTCTGGTGTCGTGCAGCAGAGAACCTGAATCAGCTGCTGTGGATAGTGATAATGATGATAGCTGTGTAATGGCACAGGTAGGTGTGCCAGGGTCCATCATTGGTCAGCCAATTGACACTACACAGCTGTCGACCCCATCAATGCGCACAGTCATCCTGCCAATACATCCTTTGTCACCAATGTCCCTAGGTGATGAACAGGATACAGTAGGCATTGACCAGGGTAATGTAGTACCGGTGGCACATGCATCCCCACACTGCAGCCATGGCCAGGGTCCTGACATGGTACCACACAGGCAGACGTCCATGGGTTCTCGTGGGAGCATCCGTGGATGTACCACCCCTGTCAGATGTGCCCACAGAGGTCTTTCAACCCCAGCTATGTTTCGGGCTGTAATGCAGGCACAGTCATGTATGGAACGGTACACCGGACAGGGTCTGAGGGAGCTGAGAGCATGTCACACAGCCATAAGTGACAGTATGCGTGATGTTGCGGCTGCCATCCGCAACTTCACCGAGGTCATTGACAGACGTTGGGGGGGCACATTAGATCTGTTCCACAACTATATGTCCATGAGCCAGGGCAATGGTGGACGGTTGAGGCGTCGACGTGGCCGTATGCCAGCAACAGCAGCAGCTGGCAGCCGCCATGGACGACAACAGGGCGCGGCCACTCACATAGTGCCAGCAGCAGCCCCAGCAATGCTGGGTCTGTGCTGTCATTGGACCACCCCAGGAGACCACACGCACATGGCACTGGACAGTCCTAACAGGGACCTGTCTCCAGTCAACAAACACCTGCTTCTGATGACAGTACCCAGTCTGGCTTACTACCTGATACAGTCCGTAGCACCCCTGCCAGGCACAGGTACCATGTCCGTGGCCACAGACAGTGATCTGTATGACCTGGCAGGTACAGTCTGTGGCTGTCCACAAACACCTGTATATGGCAGCCATGAGGTGGGACTGTGTGCATTCATACACACATGCAAAGTGATAACACCTAGGACTACCGCATACATGCACACACTGCATCAACATTGCCCCATCTTGTACTGCTGTCCCTCACCAACACACACACACAGACATGTCAATTGGTTGTATCAGTGGCAGACTCAGGCATACCAGGTACACACCCTGTGCATATGATGAAACTGTGCCACCTCCTGCAATCTGTAAAATCAGTGCAGGAACAGGTTAACATGGTGCTGATGCACAGGGTGAGTACATAGACATATTGTAATAGTATGATGTTGACAACAGTACAGTGTAATGATAGCATTGTGGGTATATACCAGCACGCCTGATGCAGTTATGGTATGAATGTCATTGTATTGTTTTGTACACCCATAGTAATTACCACAGTGTTCTGTCTGCACATCTTTGCATACTGGTGGTGAGGCTGTGAAGGGATGGCCACCTACATAGGTAGCACAGGGGATACAACAATGTACATATTGATACTCAATGATGGCCATGTCAACTGCGAGTTGCATGCTGTCCACACATGACTCTGCAATGCAGATGTTTCAGGATGTTGATATCTGTGCAGTACTACACAACAGGTTCAAGGCTCACAAGAGCACACTAGCACTACAAGGTCACACCTCATACCATGCATAACAGCACCAAAACACAGAACTAACTATGACAGGAGGGAGAGTGTCCATACATGTCAAGGATACTGTGGTGCCTGGACAGGTAGCATACATCATACTAAGTCTGGAACTGCTGAGTGAGGGCTCAGTGTCTGTTATTTGACATGTGTATTATTACAGGTATGAGCACTTGGGTATCAGGCCAGTTATTCAACATTACAAAGGTACATGGTCTATACACTTGTGTGGGGTGCGGCTGGACCCAGCCCGTCTGACCTGGGAATTTCTGAGTACTGGCTTATAGTGCCTGCATATATGCACTGTTACCTACTGGAAGTCGTACACCTTGTTTGTTGTAGCATAGTCTACATACAGGCCTGCTGACTGTAGCTTTGTTTGTATGCATGTTTGCCTGTTATGTTCCTGAAACACTGACTCCACCTGCAGTGCAGATATACAGTGCCTCTGTGGGTCCCTAGTGACATCTGTGTTGCTTACTGTACTGATGTCCATGTGTCACTTGACAGAACATCACTGTTTGTCCTGTTTGCATGTAGCTTGCCTGTAACACATTGCATATGACTTACCTCACATTTTCTCAAGACAGCATTCATATATGCCAGCACTAACAAATCAGGAGCACTACACCCTCACATAGTCACCTTGAGTACCTTGTTCCCCATTGGCCCTATGTGTCGTTACTTAGTATGGGAGTCACAATGCTATGGTAGCATGTGCAAAGGTCACCTGTCGATCTACTCTCAGGTCCAGTTGGTGAATCTGTGAGTCATGTGGCAATGTTACAGCTGCCTCATGTACACAGACAACCCTCTCCCTTCCCATACATGTACGACACATGTGAGAGATGCAAGCACATAGCCAAACTGCCGGGTAAGCTCTGTTTACACAGCACTGGCATTCCCTGTCAGGTGGAGTGGGATACTACAGTGAATACAGTACCAGTCTCCCATAGACCTGCCACGACCACAATCCAAACACAGAAACACACAGGTACATTATTGGGCTCTCAGAATAGCATCCTGCCTGAGCAGCTGACACCTGCAAAGCAGACACACAAGCAAACGTTAAGCCAGAGCAGAGCACATGCAACACATAGCTCACAAAGCCTGTGTGCCAAACAGTCACAGGCCATACGGCTAGACAACACACCTGTTACAGTTGTATGAGGTACCTCTATCGTCACGTACACTGAGATCCTGCTCCCAGGCTGAACAAGGTGACGGTCACGCTGAGCTGCCCATTGGGCACTATGATCCACCACATAACACAAGCATACCGGTCACTCCAAGGCATGTACAAGTATGACTCAGTCATTGTCTGTGCCAGTGTGTATGACCTCTGATGCACCTCCCTGGACTACATGTTAGGGGACATAGATGGGCTCTCTGAGCTTGTGGCACAGGCTGGTATGACCCTGGCCTTGAGTAGCATCTCACCCTCACCATGAATGCTGCCACAATATGTAGACAGGATCATCAGTTTCTGCAATTAACGTATCTTTCAGTGACATTCAAAGGGGATCCAATGCCTGTCAGTGTGGGATTACATGCTGGACATGCCACATTGCTTTGCTTGGGACAACTTGCACCTGTCACCCATGGGCCATTGTATATTGGCAGAGGCTGTTGCTACACACATAGTGCCTTTGTATGCAAGGCTGACATTACATAGCCACCTACACAGGTATCACATGGGATGGGACACTAATAGCAATGCTACTCAACAGCAGCAGTGTAAACCTCAAGATGCATGCAGTGGAAACTGTCCTTAGCATGGGGTACAGCAATATCCGTGCAGTAACCGACTCCTGGTACAAGGCTCCCAGGTGCACACCATCAGTGCCAGGTCATTCCTGATACCATGCTTGTCATCCCCTACACATGCACCAAACCAGAACAGGGGGGATGTATCCAAAGGCACCTCAGATACACACACCCCCAGGTTGGTGGCACTGCACAAAGCATCAGAGCCTCTCCATGTGCAACACATAGTGGGTTAGACTGCCTTCAGGTTCATAGCCTGGCACACACCACACTCCCATACCCAGGAAACCCACTTGGCCTTCCTGACAACACTGGGAATATGACGGTCTCTACACACACCATTATATGGTTGTACTGCGACTACCCTAACATACAGTGTGAGCATTATTCTAGCTGCAAGACCCTATCTGAAGGGTTCCTATCATTCATTCCCTGCATTGCTATGGAACAACCTGTTACCACTCCCACAAGTGGTGACAACATGCTGCACCTGTTCATCACCAACATGTGGACTATATGCTCCAGACCAATCATGTATCCCTCGCTGGTGGGATGACACCATCTACAACCCACACTGTATAGTCACATACCACATGCAGCCCCTGCACAGAACACCACAGTCATACAGTTGTCTGATGCATATTCCATGTATTCACATGAGGCAGGCTTCGGACATGGGAACTCTTGCAGTTCACAGGTACATATGTGTAGGTGGCACACACATACATCATGTGTGCATTGACATTACTAATATAATGTATGTCGTGCAATATTGGGAACAACACCCCACACACATGGACAAACTGTGTGACAAAAATAGACATGGCATTTGTAGGATTCAAACCTCTACCTATGTTATGACACTTGTGAGAAACACATTAGTAAAGCGTGCTATTTGCATTTCTGGGGGGATTTCTTTCTCCTGCTGTATTTATAGGGTGCTGACATCATCAGTGTTTAGACAGTGGAATATGCAGCATGTGTTGTGTAGTACTAGTTGCCAAAAGGGACATTTTTCATACACATGGAATTGCACACACTACTCCCCCACACACATTCATTGGGCACTTGCAGGATTCAGACCGCTACCTAACTATGTTATGACATTTGTGAGACACACATTAGCAGAGTGCGCTACTTGCATTACTGGGGAGAGTGCTTTCTCCTGCTGTACTTATGGGGTGCTGACATCATCAGTGTTTAGACAGTGGAATATGCAGCATGTGTTGTGTAGTACTAGTTGCCAAAAGGGACATTTCTCATACACATGGAAATGCACACACTACTCCCCCACACACATTCACACACACACACTGGGCACTTGCAGGATTCAAACCCCTACTTAACTATGTTATGACACTTGTGAGAGATGCATTAGCAAAGCGCGCTACTTGCATTACTGGGGGGATTGCTTTCTCCTGCTGTACTTATAGGGTGCTGACATCATCAGTGTTTAGACAGTGGAATATGCAGCATGTGTTGTGTAGTACTAGTTGCCAAAAGGGACATTTCTCATACACATGGAACTGCTCACACTACTCCCCCACACCCATTCACACACACACTAAGCACTTGCAGGATTCAAACCCCTACCTAGCTATGTTATGACACTTGTTAGAGACGCAGTAGCGGAGTGCACTATTCACATCACTGGGTACAATTTTTGCTCCTGACATATGTAGAGTGTGCTGACATCATTATGGATGAAGAGGTATGTACATCTGTGACTATCCATCAGTGCAGGGGAGAGCATATCTATGCATTAACTTTGCACAGGCACAGTGGCCTACTGTACTGTGGAGGCAAATGCCAAATATATTGTGGATAGCCTTCTGTATTCCCTAGGGACAACAGCCAGGTATTGCACTCTATGGCCATATGTTTACCTGTCAGATGCAAGTATCTGTTGCTCATATACTGTTTGTGGGTCTTTATTGCCATAGCCTTCCCTATCTCTATAAACAACATGTGTACTGTGGGAGATGTTTGCATATGAGTGGGATCCAGTACTTTACTTATGTCTCTGTTGTAACTTCACTGTGTGCACTGGGCAGATGTCTGTATTGTGGGAGGTTCCTGTGTTAACACATAGAAATGCCAGATATGTGTGTGCAACTTCTGAACTGTGACATGGCCTAAGTGTGTGAGCATGCCCAGTTCGCAGTTTGTATGGCTTCTTGACTGCCACATCTCATTTATCTAAGTGTGCGAGCATGCCCAGTGTGACCTTTCCTTATGTTGGGATTTGTGGACCACCACATTTGTGTTTGTGTGTGGACGCCATCTATATATCACATGTACAGTTGAGTGTTGGACATCAGGTTGTGTTCTTACTGCCCAACTGCTTTGTGTCTGAACCTAACAGGCATTATGCTGTGCCTGCAGGGTTGCCATGGGATAGTTTGCATACAGTTGTCATCATCCTTTCCTGCTGACCAAACAGTTGTATTGTCATATAGTGTACTGGTGCAGTACTTTCACTGTGGTGGACAGTATAATCAGTTTCAGTCCTATCACTGCTTGTAATATTTATAGTGAGCACACCAGATTGGTTGAGGGCCAGTTGTGCACATATGACCATGTTGCATTTTGTTCAGATATGGACAGCATAGTACATGATTGTCTGACATTGTTAATGTATTCCACAACTTGTGTGGACAGTGACAAACAATGTCCATGTGCCCTAGTCCATTTGCAATGCTAGTCAGAGAGTGTTTGCCCTTCAACACACATTTACTGGTGTTTGCCATGACATATGTCATGGTTAGTGTGCTGTGCCTCTGTCTACCCGTGACATACAGGTGATATTCAGGGTACACATACCATCTCCCATCCAGTCATCATGATTCCTCTGGATGACAGTCACTGAGGGACTCCCTGGATATCCTGTAGTGGGAGTTTAGTCATGAGTGGAGTGAGCTTCTGGGTTATGGACCAATCAGCATGTCCTGTGTATTTCTGTGCTGGGGTTCAGGCCTGTCAGCTGCATAGGTCACCAGCATTCAGTGTTTACATGGTGCCAAATGTCCATTGATACTAGGTTGGTCATGACTCTATACATCAGGCACAGTTCACCTCCAGCCAGGCAGTATGGCACTGTGTGGAGCTGCAGTTTCTTTACTCAGGTGACACATGGCATCTGTTACAGCTCTGCAATCCTCCTGGTGGGGTATTTGTGTGGTCTTTCCAGTTGCTGCAGGTGTCTGCTATGGTACATCCCTGAAGGGCCATTGTACACAATTGTGGGGCTGCTGATGGATGACTGGAGAGGCACATTGCCCTACCCTAACCAAGCTGTGCTTACCTTCATGATTAGGTGGGTATATGGTATGTTTCTGTAACCACTACAGACACATGGTTGTCACATGCAGGATATCTATCACCTTGTGTCCCCAGGTCTGTTATTTCTCCTGATGTACTTACTGGGTTAACACCTATGTGGTAATTTCTTGCCATGTACTGTGTTTCCACAGGGGTTGACTATACACTATTCTGCATTTAGCTTGTTGACATGGCTGTGGCACCACTTGTGTGTTTCTATGTGTGCCTTTTGTAGGTTGCTTGTGTCAGCTGGAGGGTCCGATATGGTGGCCAGTTTGTAGTCCCCTGCAAACCTGTTCAGACAGAGTCCATCCATGTTGGCCTGTACCTATGTGACATATATAGCATACAAGAGAGGTCCCAGGACCATGCCTTGTGGGATGCCAGTTGTACCTGGTTTGCAGTCTGCCATGGCTACAGCATGTCTGCCAGGTCAGTCCTGTCCTTGAGCTGGTTTGCAGCCCATCTACTTGCATAGAGGTTTATAGTTAGGCTGGTGAGATTATCTGTACTGCCAACTAGGGTATTGTATGGAAGGGTTTAGCAAGGTCTAGACAGGCTGTGTGATCAACATTCCCCACAACACTGGGCTTGGTGCATGTTTCACATGAGTCAGACATGTGTACGGGGCAGGATCTGCCCTATGACAGCCACACTGGGTAGGGTCCAATGTCTGTAGGTACCCAATCTCGTTATTCATGGGATCCATGATCATCCTCTCCATTACTTTGCCAACCTAGATAGTCAGGGTTGAGGGGTGATAGTTTGCAGTATCCATTCAGGCACCCCTTTGTGGTGTGGGACCACTGTTGCTGTACACTGCTCTTTGGGTACATATCCTGTGGTAGGACTGATAGTGCACAGTAATGATATTTGCTGTTCCATTCTTCTTACAGTACTTGTTGAACACAACCCAGGACACCATCTGGTACCATTGATGCTGTGTGCTGTGCTTTGTGGATGCTGGCTGTTACCTCAGCATCTGCAATGTCGGGGGGCCAGCACTCTCCTGGGATAGATATTTGGCAGTTAGGTGCTGGTGGGGAGGTTGGAAGGAATCTGTTTGGTAGGCTGTTGGCAATGTGTGTGGGTTTGATGTATTGTTTGTGATATTAGAGTGCTGCAGAGCATATCTGTGGATTATCACTATGGTTCCTACCATCAGGTAGGACAGCTGTGTGATAATCCTTTGTGTCCTGCACAATTTGTATCATCATAGGTTCATAGGTTCATACTAGGCTATCTGCCCTGGCCTTGTTTGAGCACGGACAGACTGTGTGTGGGTCTCAACACCCCTTGCAATGTGCATATTATGCCCACATAGGGTTTACTTCCCTAGATGTGACACAGGGATGGCCCCCAGTGTACACCTACTATCTCCCATGCACTTCACTGGATTTCTCTTGTTGAGTTTGTGTGTGGAGCTCAGCCTATCATGGACTGGGATTTTGTTCCAGAGTGTCCTGAGCCTCTGGGTTATGGATCTGTCCCTCCAGCACATCCTATTAATCTATGTGTAGAGGTTCAGATATCTCACTGTGGTGTGTCTGCTGGATTTGGGGTTTCTGCAGTGGAGCATGTCCATTCATTCTGGATTGGACATGGCCTTGTACATCAGGCATACATCACCTCTGACTGTGCAGTATGCTTCTGAATTGGGCTGTGGTTTCTTCAGCCAGGCTGCAGATGTCCAATGTTTGGACCCTTTATCCTGTTGGTGGGGTACATTTGGGGTCTTTCTGACTGCTGCATGTGTAAGGTAAGGTGCATCCGAACTGGGGCATAGTTGTCACGTATGGGCCTGATAAGGGAAGGGTATGGGGCACAGTGACCTCTGTAGCTCTACATGTGCATCCTTTCATATTAAGGTGGGCAATATAGCAGGTCTTCCTGGCCACCTTGGCAATGTGAGTGTCACATGACAGGTTACCGTCCACTTGTGTCCCTAGGTCCATGATTACTTCTTCCATACATAATGTATTGCCACCTATGTCATACTTTGTGTGTGCCTTGTTTGGTATTTGTTGAGACATTCATACTCTGAAGTGTCTTCAGGAAAGCTGGCTGGGGTACCTGGGTTTGTGTGTGGGGTCTGTAGCAGGCTTCAAACAGGTACACAGTTTGAGACAGTGTTACTTGCCCGTGGATAGTCCATGCTGCTTCTTGCTGTGGTACCAACCTGGGGGTGTGGTTATTCTTGATAATTACTGGTAGCCACACTCCTATTGTCGTGTGTTCCATGTTTTGGAGCTGTAGAGCATGGTATGAGGCATAACCTGGTTGTATTAGGGTGCTCTTCTGGGCCTTGCCCAGGCTTCTGTTACAGAACACATATTACCATTCTCCATGCTGTGGTGGGTTTGGTCTGCATGCACCTTGCAGGTTAGACTTCTGGCGTTACATCCAGGTTATTATCCCTTGTGCTACCTATGGTGGTGGGTTTGTGTTTCCAGACTTACCTATTCCAGGCACAGTGGGGGTGACAACAGCCTTTGCCAGTATCTACACAGCCAGGTGTGCTGGGTGCATGCCATCCCTAGCAGGTGGGGCATCATGTCTTGCTCGGCATGTCAGCCCAGGCTGTCAGCCATGTGTTCCCCCTTGCTAACAGCAATACCTCAGCCAATTATTGTACTTGATCTTGTTGTCTTCATAGTGTGGCATCATGCTTGGTGAGGGTGAGATGTTAGGTTGGGTCTTCATGTTTGCATATACTAGATGGTGTTACATTGCTTAACACATGGCAATCATGCCTCAGGTGGTGCTGCAGGGTTGCCTCTGTCAGATGCACATACTACACTCCCTGTACATGTTTGAGAGCAGGTTATATCATGTTAGGCATCCCTGTTACTATATGAGTGAGTCAGAGAGGGGTATCATTCCCAGGGTTCCTACTGAGCCAGTGTATGTGCTATGCGTTGCCTCTTTGCCAAGGCCAGGGCATACTGGGCACGCCTCCTTCTGCCTACTGGGGCAGGTTCAGGTTGTTCCTCCTCCGAGTCACGCTCTGCCTGTGATGGCCTTGGCCATGGTGGGGGGCTGTTTGTCCCGGCCCTATGCTGGTCCTGCTGCAGCTGTTTTCGCAGGATCATATTATGTAGCATAGCACATACCATGACAATTTGGGTACATGTAGTTGGTGTGTACTGCAAGGCTCCACCAGATGTGTCCAGGCACCGGAACCATGACTTGAGCAGCCCAAACACACGCTCTATTACATTACGTGTTTGTGCGTGTGCCTCATTATGGTGTTCCTGTTCAGGTGTGTGTGCATTTCTGATGGGTGTCATCAGCCACGGCTCCAGTGCATAACCTGCATCCCCCACTAGGTGACCATGTGGGATGTCCCCATTGGCAAATGTCTGGTACAGCTGCGTCAAATGCCAGATATGGGAATCATGGTAGCTCCCAGGGTAGCCAGCACACACATTCATTATTATGCCCTGGGCATCACACACGACCTGGCAGTTGATGGAGGGGAAGCCCTTGCGGTTAATGTAGGCCCTATCCCGCTCACTGGCTGGTGCTTTGATGCATATGTGCGTGCAGTCTATTGCACCCACTACCTCAGGGTATTCTGCTATTTGCTGGAAGAGACGCATATTGCTGGCCAATACCTCATGGGCATTGGGGAAATATACATGATCACCGACATGTGCTGACATGGCATCCAGGAACTGGTGCAGTACCCTGGAGGCTGATGCTTGTGATATCCCCATCATATCACCAGTTGGTCTCTGGAAGGTACCTGTTGCTAGTATTCTTAGGCCAACACATACCTTAATTTCCACTGGGATGGGTTCCCCTCTGTTGGTTCTGTGTGTGAGGCGTGGCCTGCACAGCTCAACAATTTGCTGCAGGAGGTCTCTGTCCACTCTATAGCGCTCCACTATCTCCAGCTCATGTAACCCCTGGTAGGTGACCCTGGGCCTGTACACTCTTCTCCGTCTCCTCACTGTGGGTTGTCCAGCACCATTTGCATTGTCACCACCCTCAGCAAGTCTCCTATGTCTCCTTATGACAGCTATGGCAGCCCCTAGCATGTTTGGTCTGAGTGCAGCTTTTCAGTTTTCACTTCTACTAGCTTACTCCTGTCTTGCAGTGTCTCTTGAGAGAAACATACTGCAATGCTGTTTGCAGTGTTTTAAGTGCTGGGCTGGACTTGTATTCTGCCTGTGTAATTGCCTGCTTCTAATTGTTTTCACCTGCTACCTCTACAAGTATTCCCTGCTAGTTTCCTACTATTTCTTCTGCTTCCTTTTCCTCTCTGTTTCCTCATGGGGGAGCAGCGCGCATACCAGCGAAAACACACTCACAGTGGCTACCACGCACGCCCACATGCTTACACGGACCAGAATCTGCTTATTCGGATTAAAACGCGCACACACCAGCGCAAACAGGTCTACAGATCTTTAAACAGGCTCCTACATGCTTACTTTGTCTTACACGCACGCACTCTGTCCTACCCGCGCCTCCCAGCGCGCACACGCGCGCATGCACGTACAGCAAGAAACTTTGGTGTTGGCCACAGTGTACACCTTCCATTTCTTGACTTTCCCATGCTTATCTGTTGACACTCCTCTTTTTCTGCTGTGTGATTGACATGTTTCACATACCACTTTGCTCCAATGAGCTTGATTTCTTCCTGACATTCCCCCCTGTGATGTCACCTATCTCCTACTCTGTTACTCCCCCTTATCTAACTCTTACACTACACGGAATGTGCTCATTTGCTATGTGACAGTGTGATTCACTATCCTACCACTCATTTACATAGGATTGCCTACTAATGCTTAGTTACATGTCTTACACTCAGCTTCCCCCCTTAGCAACCACTAGACGGTGGCCATGTTGTTTTGGTCTGCTAGTCCCTGCATTGCAAATCCATGCATTACATAAAACCCACATTTGTGGGTTTCAAACCTTTATTTTTATGTTTTATATAGCGCAGCCCATTTGCGCGGGGCTGCGCTGCGTTTAAACATCGCCGATCTCCGAAAAAAAAAATTATTCTGTTTCATGTTTGCATCGGGTTACCATGCCAATGGCCACATATTTGGCCATTGGCATGCTGACTGCAACATTTGCACACTTTATTTGGAGCTGTCATGGCTCCGTTGTGTTATTTGCAGTAACGTACTCAGTTGTCAACTGAGTACATTTCTGCAACTAACACGACTCTTACACGGGCTGGTTTCAGCTTCGTGGATCGCTAATCTACCTCATTTGCATGCCTTTCGGCTGCAAGTGCGGTGATTAGCATATCCACTCCCTGCCCGTGTAAGAGTCATTTTAGCTGTCTCTTACATGGGATTTCGGGCTGTTCCTGGATCGCGATGGCTGCATGGAGTCTTACACGACTCTTAAACTCCATGCAAGCCATCGTGAATCCTACCTAATGCTTAAAATCACCATACTTGCCCAAATTCTACAGGAGATGGAAAACAAAACTGCACATCACATCAGAATGGCAAATTGAGAACTGACTGAAATGCGAACTGTGGTGTTACAGAATTGAATGGCACTTGATATAATACTTGTTGCAAAGGGGGGGGGGGTCATGTGCCCTCATAGGGAGTCATTGCCGTTTATATATTAGTGACTATCATCATGAACAGGAAAAACTGGCAAATTTCATGGAACAAGGGGTCAAAGATTTAAACAGCACATTCAAAAAGAATTGGACACTTATTACAGTATTTTTGTTAACCTGGGAACAAGTATAATCCAGGGTACTGCCATTGTACTTTTTATTATATTTGTAATCATTTTGGCATTTTCTATTCTAAAGGCTGTGATTACAAGATGTTTAACCTCACCTGCACATGAAATACTACTGCATGCACAAATCAATGACAGTTCTATTTTGACAAATAATGATGATGACTACAATGATGCTGAGGCATATTTTATCATGTTAAGAAAAATAAAAATATAATTATATGTATGGTATGACACTAATAGTCTCAGAGGGAGGAAACTGTTATGGGGCAAGACCAGCTTATTAAAATGTATATTAATTTCAGTTTATTAATGATGCTATAATATGATTGTTAAAAAGCAAATATAATTTGTATGCAGGGCTGGGAAAAATACAGCTTCATAAGCCACATTATTGCTGTATTTTAAACTGCATTCTTTTAGTATATAATAAGAGAGAATACTATGTATTTCAGTTACTACAAAAGGAATTTGTTAGCCTGACTCCTCCAGGCTAGGAGTTCATTGTTGCTAGGGCGGGTTTGAAACATCCAAGGTCAGAAACAAGACCCCTTGGAAGCAGGTGGAAGCAGTATAGAAAGGTGTTCATGTGAAGTCTGAGGTGAAAATCACAAGGGCTGAGGATGTTTGCAAAGTTTTCTATAAGACACAGTCATTGTAACCTAATGAAAGTGCATGACCAGGTTTGATAAGAAAAATGTATAAAAAATGTGGTTTGTCTCTGTTCAAAGAGACTATTTTGACATCTGCTATGAAGACTGTCTCCCAGTGCAGTAAAAATAAAATTTCTGTTTGCACATCCTGAAGTGTTGTTCCTGACTAAAGGCATATAAGGTAAATTCTTAATGTTATTTATTTATGACTATAACACAGTGAACCAGCTGGCTACCCAACATTGCAAATAGGCTTTTGCCTAATCCCTTGAGTTTAATAATGCCTGCGTGGGTATTGTATCAACTTTCTTAGCTAGACCAAGGTAGGCAGTATGCACATTATTGCCCACATCCATTGCCTCAGTGACTTTCTCATAGACATCCACCAAGTTTAGAAGGTATTGACATGCCCTTAACAAAACTAAACAAGGTTGGATCCAGTGTCTGAAAGCTTCTTATGTCATCATTAATCATTTCTAAGATAATTCTTTCCACAGCTTTGCATATGAGACTTGTCAGACCTATTGGTCTGTACTTTTAACAAGATCTGCTGATGGTTCACTCTTGTGCAGAGGGATGACCATTGCAGTCCTCCATTTGCATGACACAAAGCTTGTTTGGTGGTTACTGTTGAATATTGACCCCAGTGGCCCTGATAGGTCATATTTCAGGCTGTTTAGGAGTCATCTTGGGATATTATCCAGGTCATTGAGGCTGTGTTATTGGCCTTACAGAGTGCATTTAGGACCTGCTCCCCTATTGATGGCTGGTGGGGTTATGTTTGATGGTATTTCCTGGGGGAGGGCAGCTTGGCTGGAGTGGGGGATGAAGTTGTAGCTGAATTTGTTGGCCTGTAGATTTGTTACATCTTCTGGCTCTGTGAAAGTGGTTCCGTTCATATCTCTCAACCTCTAAGAGCAAGAAATCTAGACAAAGCCATCAATAATGGGGGGACAAAGGCCCAAAAATAGGGATCCTTTTTAAATATTGCTCTTACAAACTTAGAAAATTGATAGAATTACAGGTTTTGCATTAGCATGAATTTTCTGAAGGGTATGAAGTCTGAAACTTAAATGTGTGACATTATTTTCTGACTTTAACCCTCAATGATTTGCCAGAAACCACAATTTTATGAGAAACAGACCAAAAATATGACACAAACATCTGGACATTCTGAGAAAATCTGTACAGTTGAGAGGTATGGTTTCATCTGCAACCAGTTTGACACACTATTGTGTGTTGCCTTTAAGGTTTAGGACATAGCTAAAGAAGACCTTATTTTTTTCCTTGACCTGAGAAACTATCTATACCTCAAAATCGGTTTTGTTGGACTTAATTAGCCTTCTTAGTTTTCTAATCAGCTTGATGAAACTTGTTTTTTTTTCTCTTTTGTGGTGTTACACGTCCTAATTTTAGCTATGTTTTTTGTTATTTAATGTACAACCTGTTTAATATTGGATTCCACCAAGTAGTCTGTTTTTTGAGTCTGATTTGGTCTTAAATCTTTTTGCCTCATAGGTAGGTACTAGGCTATTGGCCCTAGGGCCTATATAAGCCTAGCCAAACAGTACCCTGGCTATTACCAGCCAAGAAAATTATTTTCCTGTGCCCCTGTCAAGCAGAGCCACAGAAGTGATTCCCAAGGTGAATTTCCTATCTCTCATTCAATCATCAAGATTTTTCTTGAAGAGTGCTAATGAGGAGCTTTGTTTGCTATAGATAGGTAGTTTGTTTCAGAGTATGGGAAGTCTCTGGGACAGGAATCTATCCCCCCAGCATGTTCTGTTTATTGTGATGACAAGGTTTAAGTCCCTAGAGTGTGTAGCTCAGAGGGATTGGGATTTCTTTACGTGAAGCATGTCCAACAGCTCTGGGTTTGACATACATTTGTATATTAGGCAGAGATCGCCTCTGAGTAGGCAATATGTGACAGAGTAAAGCTGGTGTTTTTTGAGACGGTCTGCGTAGGGCATCTGTTTGAGGCTGGTAATCCTCTTTGTGAGGTACTTCTGTGGCCTTTCCAGTTGTTGTAGATGTCTTGTGAGGTACATACCAAAAAGGGCACTGTACTCTATAATGGGTCTAATGAGTGATGAGTAGAGGGGAACAATGACCTCTTTTTTCCTGGATGAGAAACCTTTTGTGATAAGGTGTGCCACATAGAAGGATTTCCTGACTACTGTGGCGATGTGATTATCAAAGGAGAGACTACTGTCCACCTGTGTCCCAAGGTCTCTTATCACACTTTCAGTGTTAAGTAGACTACCGCCTATGTGGTAGTTCATGGGTACAGAGTTTTTACCAAAAGGGATGACAATGCACTTTTTGGCATTGAGCTTGAGGCCATTGGCTTTGACACCAAGCATCTGTCTCAGTGAGGCCCTTTTGTAGGATGTCCACATCATTAGGAGTTTTGATTATGGCTCCTAGTTTGCAGTCATCTGCAAACTTTGTTAGCCAAAGACCTTCTGTGTTAGCCTGTACTTCAGAGAAGTAGATACCAAACAGGAGAGGACCTAGGACCTAACCCTGTGGTACTCCACTTGTCATTGGTCTGAAGTTGGATTTAGAGTCTGCTACTTTCACAGTGTGGGTTCTGTCAGTGAGTCAGTTGGCAACCCATCTTGTGACATAGGGATTTATACCTAGTTTAGTGAGTTTGTCTATAATTCCAGAGTGGGGGATGGTGTTGAAAGCCTTGGCGAGATAGGCTGTGTGAACCACCTTACCCTCATCTACGGCTTTGGTGACCTCTTCAAAGAAGTCTGTCAAGTTTATGAGACATGATCTGCCTTTTACATACCCGAACTGGGTAGGGTCCAGAGTTTGTAGATTACCAATGTCATTGTTTATAAGTTCCATGATGATACGCTCAGAGGCCTTTATGCTTTTATTGACATGGTTTTAAAGAGTTTCAGTGACCAGTTCTGCACAGGCTGCTGTGTTATCTTGGTTTGGAGGGGCTTGAAATTTTGACAGGTTATCGCTTAGTAAGAGGTAGTTTACCTTGGAATAGTTCTTTACTGCTACAGAGTTTACTTGAGTTACAGACAGCTTTGTGGTCTGACCTCACCATAGAGGGCACAACAGTGGGGAATGGTAGGTAGCATTCTCACATATTTGTGTGTACCAGGTCCAATATGTTTGTGCCTTTAGTGGTCATATGCACTATCTGTTCTAGGGTATTTGTGTTAACAAAGTCCAGGATGCTCTGTTCCTGCAAATTTGGATTTATGTAGGATTCCCAATCAATATAGGAGTAATTAAAGTCACCCATGAGTACGGCATTTGGTTGAATGGTGAGTGTTGCCAGTAGGTCTTAGTATGAGCTATGGGTTTCATGGGTCACTTTGGGTGACCTAAAGCTATCTAGGCTATGGTATGATATGGGACATTGTTAATGGTAATCTGGATGGAGAGAAACTGCATTGATTCATCCTGTTTAACCAACCTTGAGGTATACATGTTATTTATGTGTATTGAGACACCTCTACATTTAGTCCCTGCCTGTGCAGTTGCTAGTCTAAATGCGTAGAAGACATTGAAGCCTTGCACTGCTGGGTACCTTCTGTGGCTTTACACCATGTCTCAGTAACTGCGCAGATGTCAACATTCTCCAAGGTGAGGAGAGATTGGAGGTGGTGGAGCTTCTTGTTTAAACTCCTGGCATTGAGTTGTAGCACCTTTAGATTGCTTTGGTAGATTTTGCTATGTTGGAAGGACTGTCAGTTTTGCATTACTTAAAAAAATGCCCTATGGAGGAGCCTTTTTTAGGCAATGCTTGAAAGCCTAGTGGGGACAGGTACAGACCATCCTTGGCAAAGCAGTGCAGTCTGTTGACCATCTCCTTCCATGCTGATAAATATTGTATCCCTTTAGAATGACACCAGAAACTAAGCCAGTTATTAAAGTTAATCATCTTTTGTTCATATTGTGGCATCATCCTTGGTGAAGGTAGAATGCTGCTCAATCCTAAGTACATACCAGCCTGTGACACATAGTCTGAGAGCTCCATAGTGTCTCTCCTTAGGTAGTCGTGGGTGATGCATCTCAGGTCATGTACACCGACATGAACTATGACTCCATCATATCGGTACTTATTGTGCATTGACCTGAGTGCATACGTACCTTGGTGGATCCTGTCTCCTGATAGGCAACTGACTGTTATTTCCTCCTTGATCAGCCAAGTGAGAGGGGCATCAGTATGTCACTTAGTGGAGTCCTTTGTAACTGCACTCCAAGGCAGTGTGTTGGCTTGCCTTATGGACTGGGTAGCTGAAGCTCCACTGGGTGTGGCAGTATATGATGAAGCTCCAGTGGGTGTGGCAGTATATGATGAAGCTCCACTGGGTGTGGCAGTATATGATGAAGCTCCACTGGGTGTGGCAGTATATGAAGAAGCTCCACTGGGTGTGGTAGTATATGATGAAGCTCCAGTGGGTGTGGCAGTATATGAAGAAGCTCCACTGGGGGTGGCAGTACATGATGAAGCTCCAGTGGGTGTGGCAGTATATGAAGAAGCTCCACTGGGTGTGGCAGTACATGATGAAGCTCCACTGGGTGTGGCAGTATATGATGAAGCTCCACTGGGTGTGGCAGTATATGAAAAAGTTCCACTGGGTGTGGCAGTACATGAAGAAGCTCCACTGGGTGTGGTAGTATATGATGAAGCTCCAGTGGGTGTGGCAGTATATGATGAAGCTCCACTGGGTGTGGCAGTATATGAAGAAGCTGTACTGGGTGTGGCAGTATATGATGAAGCTCCACTGGGCATAGCAGTACATGATGAAGCTGCACTGGGTCTGGCAATACATGATGAAGCTCCACTGGGTGTGGCAGTATATGAAGAAGCTCCACTGGGTCTGGCAGTACATGATGAAGCTCCACTGGGTGTGGCAGTATATGATGAAGCTCCACTGGGCGTAGCAGTACATGATGAAGCTGCACTGGGTCTGGCAGTACCTGATGAAGCTCCACTGCGTGTGGCAGTATATGATGAAGCTCCACTAGGTGTGGCAGTACATGATGAAGCTCCACTGGGTGTGGCAGTATATGATGAAGCTCCACTAGATGTGGCAGTATATGATGAAGCTCCACTGTGTGTGGCAGTATATGTAATGTTGGGTGCTGTGCTTGTAGAATGCTTTTAGGTTTGCCGAGAATTATTTTTGCAGGCGGAGTATCTGGGATGTCTTCAGGGTTTGGGATGTTTGCATTTAAGTGCCTCAGCATATGTTGGTCTATGTGTGAGGGGCATACTCTGTGTTGTGGGCATAGCACGTGTGTTTCTGACAATCTGATTGTTATTATGAGTGCCTGTAAGCAACAGTTTTGCCTCCAGTGACAACGTGTATATACATCTTTCTTATACGTACATAGATTGGTACTAGGCTATTGGTCCTAGGGCCTATACAAACCTAGCCATAACAATTCCCTGGCTATTTCTTCCCACACTATTTACTTCCCTGGGCCCCTGTCTAGTAGGGTGACTGATGTGATCCCCAGGGTGAATTTCCTTTCTCCCATCCAATCATAAGGTTCCTTTTGAAGAGGACCAAAGAGGCACTCTGCTTGACATGTATGGACAGTCTATTCCAGAGTCTGGGGAGTCTCTGGGTCAGGAACCTATCCCTCCAGCATGTTTTGTTTATTGTGATGACAAGGTTTAAATCCCTGGAGCATGTGGCTCTGAGGGATTGGGATTTCTTTAAGTGTAGCATGTCCAACAGCTCTGGGTTTGACATGGCTTTGTATGTTAAGCAGAGATTGCCTCTGAGTAGACGATATGCGACAGAATATAGCTGGAGTTTTTTAAGGCGGTCAGCATAGGGCATCTTCTTTAGGCCTGTGATTCTTTTAGTGAGGTATTTCTGTGGCTTTTTTAGTTGCTGCAGATGTCTAAAGTGGTACATATGAAACGGGGCGTTGTATTCTAGAATGGGTCTAATGAGGGATGAGTACAGTGGGACAATGACCTCCTTTTTTCTGGATGAAAAGCCCTTAGTGATGAGGTGTGCCACACAGAAGGATTTCCTGACTGCTGTGGCGATATGGTTATCGAAGGTGAGACCACTGTCCACCTGTATCCCTAAGTCTCTTATCACACTTTCAGTGTTTAGTGTACTGCCACCTATGTGGTAATTCACGGGTACATGTTTTTTTCCCAAAGGGGATAACTATACATTTCTTGGCATTGAGCTTGAGCTCATGGCTCTGGCACCAAGCATCTGTTTCTGTAAGGCCCTTTTGTAGTGTATCCACATAATTTGGGGATTCAATAATGGCTCCCAGTTTGCAGTCATCTGCAAACTTTTGTTAGCCAGAGTCCCTTAGTGCTGGCCTGTACTTCAGAGAATTAGATGCCAAACAAGAGCAGTCCCTGGACTGAACCCTGAGATACTCCACATGTCACTTATCTGGAGCTGGATTTGGAGTCGGCTACTTTTACAGTGTGGGTTCTGTCAGTAAGCCAGTTGGCAACCCATCGAGTGACGTAGGGATTAATGCCCAGCTTACTAAGTCTATCTATGATTCCCAAGTGGAGGATGGTGTCAAAGGCCTTGGCGAGGTCCAAATAGGCTGTGTGGACTGCCTTACCCTCGTCCACAGCTCTGGAGACTGATTCGAAGAAGTCAATCAGGTTCAGGAGATAATATCAGCCCTTCACAAACCCAAACTGGGTGGGGTCCAGTGTTTGAAGGTTGCCAATGTCTTTGTTTATAAGTTCCATGATAATACATTCCATGGCCTTGCAGATCAGGTTCATCAGACTGATGGGGCAGTAGTTCCTGGGATCCAAGGTGGATCCCCCCTTATGTTGTATCTGTTTCTTTATGGATTAAATGGTTGTCAGTCGACATGAGAAAATTGCTACATTATCTCAGGATTCCCATAACCACCTGATATGGGCTGAACATAACTAAAATTTATTTTCATGTTGATTTTCAGTGGCTAGCTATTGGTTCCCCTGGAGATGGAGGCTCCAGGTGGCCACCAGAATTACTACTATTATAATCTGACACCCAACACCTTTTTCTGGGAGACTTTAACTGACCATCAATAAATTGGCTGACCTACACCACCAATTGTCAGCATGCATAATGCTTCTTTGACATTATAGATGCTAATTTCCCTGTCTAAATGAGTTAAGCATTCTACTAGGGGCCCATATACCCTTAATCTTATCCTAACAAATATGTCCCCTTTTCATACACCTCCATATGTATCATCTTCCCTTGTTAAATAAGATCATAAATCAGTGAGTTTTTTTCTTAAAACTGGTATTACCTCACCTCCAAGTACCTCTATGTTTAGGGACTTCTCCAAAGCAAACCTTCCTAACTTACTTTATAACATAACATAAATTCCACTGCAATTTTTCTCCAATGGACCCCAGTGCTAAACACACAATCAATGCATCTGACTCCTCTCCCAATTGAATAACTACATTCATAATACAGTCCCTATCCACACTAGATATGATGGGAAATTTAAAAGCAAACCTCTGTGATGGCATACCCATATCATCTATATGACTAAAATTAGTTAGTGCTTATAAAAGGTCCCCAGAGCTGTAATTAGGGTGGGTGTACAGTGCTGGCATTGCTTTATGAAACCACAAGGGTATTATGGTTTCATGAATAAATGCTGATACTGCTTTTGCTGTCATTTCACTTCAGTTATTTAACTGTAGCAAGGAAGCTACCTGGTGTTTTAGAGCAGAAGAACTTCTTTTTTTGGTCTTCAGCTTTAAGAAGACATTTTTCTGTTCAGGGTGTGTCAGTTCAGGGAGATGCACAGGGTATCAGAAGTCCTAATTAGATATGGCTCTGGAGGTTCCATTCTAATCCCATTCTAACTGCTGTAAGAGCACATACTCAAGTAAACCAGCAAAGAGCTTAAGGGTAAAATTAGAAGCTTAGAGCTTAATATAAATGTAAAGTAGCCACTGAAACCAAAACAACAACAATTCTTTCTATAATTATGTCAGAAAATTAAGAACTAACAGCTACCAATGTTTAGATTAGTACTGCCATTCTGAGGAGAAAGAAATCTAACAAATTTAGTGAAATTTTTACCTCCACTCATAGTTTTAAGTATTTCACATATTCTACAGTCACAGACACCCCTATAGTTCACGGGTCAGAGGCTCACAGTGATTATTAGGTTAATGCCCCTAAAGGGCCTTTTTAGCATAGCCATGCTACCCCAGTGTAATGGACTGGTTTGGATCCCATAGGTTCTGTGTAGGATATATAAACCTTGGGCATGGTTAGTCAAGCATTTACAAGCTCCCTCTTTCTAATAGGGACATAGCTGCCAGGGGTCAGGGTTAAGGGTAATATATATTACTAATACATTATAAAACTAATCCTACTCCTGACTGTTAACCCCAACCCACATCTTACCTGAGAAAAACCCTTCCCAAAACACTGCACTAGTCTGACAAATTATGTCTGCAGTTAGTGCTACGTTAAGAGATCTGATGAGGAAACTGGTTTTATCTTCTGAGTCAATATTTTTTTGCATTTTAAATGTTTAATATAGGGGGGTTCGAACTATTGCAGTTTGAGCATTGAGCACTTCAGTCTTTAACCATAGGTCCATATACACATACATATACATGCATGTATTTATTCATCAGTGACTAATGTATGTGTGTGTGTGTGTGTGTGTGTGTGTGTGTGTGTGTGTGTGTGTGTGTGTGTGTGTGTGTGTGTGTGTGTGTGTAGTATACATATGTAATGTATTTGTGTATACACATATACATGTATGCATTTATGCATCTGTGACTAATGCGTGTTTGCATGTAATATAGCTATATACACATATGTGTGCATATACATATACATGCATGTATTTATGCATCTATGTGTAATGTATATATGTGTGTAGATTATAGCTATATACATGTATGTGTATATATACATATACGTGCATGTATCTATGCATCTATGACTAATACATGATTGTGTGTGTGTGTGTGTGTGTGTGTGTGTGTGTGTGTGTGTGTGTGTGTGTGTGTGTGTATGTATATATATATATATATATATATATATATATATATATATATATACTGTGTTATTGATTGCATATTATTTTCTGTTATTGTTGATAAGCTAAGTCAAACGATTTAATTGTAATTTCTGTATGTATTGATGGAGCTTTTCTCCCCAGGCCTCCTCTGAAAGTGGAAATATATCCAGTCGGACTTTCCCTGTCAACAAATGTAAAATAAAAAATAAAATAAAATAAATGTAAAGATATATATATATATATATATATATATATATATACACATACACACACATATATATATATATATATATTATATATGGATATATATATATATATATATATATATATATTATATATGGATATATATATATATATATATGTGTGTATATATACATATGTATATACACACACACATGCGCGTGTGTGTGTGTGTGTGTGTGTGTGTATGTATGTGACTGATGTATATGTCTGTGTGTGGTAAACATATACATGTATGTGTGTATATCTTTATCTATATCTGTAATATATATATATATATATATACACATACATATATCTGCATGTATGCACGTGAATGTGCATGTATACACACACACAAACAGATGTGACCATGGAGAAATGTACCAAGAGCTTCCCCGTTCTGTACACTGCACTTGAACGCCTTCCATTTTTTGAAATAGGGGAAGTGGTCCACTGCTATTTTTCTTCCCCCTTTTAATAAAAACAAACACATTATTGTATAATTAAAACCTGAATTGTACAGTTCCTGTACTATACCTGACACTTAGGACAAATAGAGGACTTCAGCCTATAACGCACTGAATCTCTTTCCTTTCACTGGCTCTAATGTGTTGTATAGTTTGAGGAAATGAACACCTCCCACTGTCATGCCATGCTTCAGCTAATCTGTGCCTGACCATTAATTAGCATTCTTACCCACGTTTATAAAGGAGCATTTCCTTTTAAGAGCTTTGTCCATCTGTAAGACTTAGACAATAACAACTGCAGAAACCATCCACATAGTTGTTTATGGCACAATGAATTTATTTTCCCTGTGTATTCTGTGCTGTGTCCAGTAATGCTGTCATGTTATTTATTCTGTGGTTCTGATGCACTTGTTCTATCCTGTTAGCTTTCTCTCACCCTTCTTTCTTCCACCCCTTATCCATTCACGTTTGTGTGACTTATTCTGAAATTACTCTGTTCCCCCTTCTCCTTTGCAGCTCTGTCCTTCAAAACTGGTCTTTACAGTCTGTTCATTTCCCTGTCACAGCACCCCCCCCCCCCCAGCAAATTCCATGTTTTAGTATTCGGTGTGCCACCTTCATCCCTCCTCCTGTTTTACACTGGAATGAGAATTTTAATAGGAGTAGGCGGGGCATAGAATGTGAGAAAAAACAGCACAATCTAACGTGCTGTGGGCAACTTTCTGAACTATTTCTAAAAGAGTTTGTTTCTCTTCCAGTGTGTATGTGTGAGGCGCGTGTGTATTGTATGTGTGTCATGTGTGTCAACGGCATGATAAGCAATTTTTACAAAGTGGCAAATTAAAAAGAAGATGAGAAAGTACTAAAAGAATTTTCCTTTTTCTCAGCCTAAGTCTATATATTGGTATTTTAAGAGTTATTTCCCCTCAAGGGAACTGCAGAGCTCTGAAGTTCCATCACCTTGCATTTGTTCTCTGGTGGGCTGTGAGGTAAGCCATCCCTGATTATGTCTACAGAGTATTAATCATCTGACTTACAGAAGTACTAAATATCATTTTCTTTTCGCATCTGTTTACTGTTTTTACACAGTAGATATAGTCAGGTATAAAACAGGTAATGTACTAATGTTCTAAAAAGCAAACTGTACACTAGGCATTTTTTCATTTAATCTTTCTGCATTTGATTTGAAATTTGTTAACTGGAAATCTGTCTCACAGCAAGATACACAGCACAGGGGAAAAAGCAGTTGTGTGTGTATATATATATATATATATATATATATATATATATATATATATATATATATATATATATATATATATATATATATATATATATATATATATATATATATATATATATAAGTTGGGTTAAATAATAGATACAGAGGAGTGAATAATTTTATCTCATCTTTCATTCAAATTTATAAGATTTCAGATTTATTTGTAACTTTTTAATTTGTTTTATGTAACTTGTGTAAAACACTGATACTGTGCTTCATCAGAAGATATCAGCTGTTTGAATCTGAAAGGAGACAGAGATATCATTGGTACACTGTGTAACGTTGCATTGTTAGAGATAATCCGAGACTGAGGGATGTTCAGAGCTGCCTTCAACAAAAGATGTACTATGACACACACAACAAAACTTCCACTATCAATAAAGGGATGAGATACATAAACAAATGCTGCTTACTGTAGCGTTTGGTTTGCTACCGTGCATCATTCTACTCCTGCAAGGGTAGTAGGACCCTACCCTAAACACATCTGCAGCAAGCAAAGCTGATGATAGAGCATAATACTTTGCAATACTGAAAAATTAGCTGCACCAGCATAGTTTCTACCAGATGAAGGTGCAAAAAGTTGGGAAAAAAAGTTGTAAAAAGTTAATGAATTGCACTAGATGCAGAGGTCTTAGTCATAACAGCTTATATAAACCGGTATTATGGATAAAATCATTGCATCACTGACAGTGCGCTGTAAGTGTACGCATCTGCTTGAGTTAGTGGTAGCTCAGGTGGAGGTAAAAGATCCCATAGTACCTACTGAAAAGAATAGGGGAAGTTCCCTGATGTCCTGGCCAAATTTCCCCTAGTGGTATAAATACCACCTCGAGTCTCCACTGAAAAGCGGTTACTAGCCTAGTGGTACTAACCTGGTCAACAAAGGATAAATAAAATCCTACTGATGGAAGAAACAGGGTACTTCATGAAAATGGGGTAAGATTAATTAGTTTGTGGGTCTTGTGGGCAGGCATGGGCAGCTACCTGAAGAAGTAAACACCATAGATGCACAAGAAAACTAGAGAGAAAAAAGTAGGACCATGGCACCGGTGCATGTCCTATACAGCATCAAAACTGCCCTGGTTTGTTAGCAGATTGTACACATCTCTATAAAGAAGTGAAAGTTCAGGAGAGAAAGTGTAGGTTTACCAAGATTCTTGTTAGGCTGCATAAGAAAAGAAAGAATTCTACTGTATCCTTTGTGTAGGCAGCAACAATGAATGCAACAAAAAAATCCCTTTGCTAATATGTTGCTTGCAACTGTGATTTCTTTAAAGAGACAAACAATTATGTTTTTTTAGATAAAAGTTAAGAATTCCATAGTTTTATTATATATATATATATATATATAGAGAGAGAGAGAGAGAGAGAGAGCATGGTCAAGCAACAAGGCATACAGCTTAGGTATTTGCAAGACAGGAAGATGATAACAAGGGAAAACTTCCTTTCTCTGAATTAAAGTGAAATTAAAGTTCATTATAATAACAACATAGATATAGATAAGTCTAAGTCTTCATAGCTGCAGGTTTCATGACTTGGCTTCAGGGTGCAGAATAAATATTCCCAAAATTATTTCTAGAAGGATGCAGCTCTCCAACTGAATGTCTTACGAGTATTATGTTAGTAAATACAGGTTGAAACATGATTTCTCATTCTTAGCAGAAAAACATCAGGAACCTGTTATAAAACTAATATTTCTGCAATGGGAGGGCTGTGCAGCTGGGTTATTATAACTGACTCCAAAATCACCTGATCTCAAGAGACAACTAAATATTTAAGACCTATGGTAGTCTTAGAGCGGAAGAGCTGTATCCATGTAAAACAGTCTTTTTGGTATGAAATTCTCACTAACCTGTGAATCAGAGAGCTGTGCATTGACTAACACTTCACTGTTGTACTGTCATGCAAATCAGTTTTAGAATTGTCCTGACAAAAACCTAGTTTTTGCATCAAGAGGCCAGGATAGTTGTGAACCATCAATCATCATCATTTTCTTTAGGATAAATTCCTTTAAGTGAAAAATACATAAAAACCATATATAGACACAAGTTTGTTTCATATATTGTCAGTCATCAGCTTTGAACTCTTATCATCAAAGATTCAGATACGCTAGTATACTTTGTGACTGGGTTAATAGACTTTTGGACAGCCAAAAGACCTTAATTCTCAGCACACATTATTTTACTTATTTATTTGGGGGGGGGGGTTATGTTTTTATTTAATGGTTTGTGCTTCATTGGGTACATGACACACACTTTTTGGTGTTCCTTGAAAGTAAGGATAAATACAACCCATATAGCCAGATGATCAGCATGTTTTGCAGGTGGAAGGAACCCAGGTTATCTGAGGAAAGTCCATACATGTGCAGGGAGAACATGCAAAGCACTGCTCTTACAGTGAATGAAAGTCAAGTCTCAATAACAGACCTTGTACGTATAAGGCACAGTTCTTATCACTAAGACACTAGTGCATTACTGTGTGCCTTAACTTGGAAATATCTTTTTGAAGTTCTCAGGACTGAAGGCAAGACACAAAAATAAATATACGCATACATAAAATAAACAAACAAAACCATCAGATTCAGCTTTAATATACACTGACTGAAAACATTAATGTTCAGTTTTAAGGAACATTATAGCATGCGTGCACTGCAGAGAGACCCCAGACTGCTTTCTCTCATTCTATCCATTTGTAAAACTCAGGCTGTCCCATACGTTCTTTAACTACTCTGGTGTAATGTTTACAGGACAGATCTACAGTTTAATAAAAAATATATGAATCTTCTTTGAGGAATTTAAACAAAAGGTTCAAATTCATAAGCTGTGGAACTAGGTTAGACTCATTTTTTATTATCCTTAATAATCTGTAGCTATAAACAACACAGCCATATTAAACCTCCTGGTGACATAGGTAGACCTAGGGGTGTTGGTGAAAAGCATTGCAGTTCAATGCATTTGGGAAGATCCACATAAGTAGGTGGTAATTATAACAAGAAATATATGGCGCATGCACTAGGGATATTGCACGGACAGGTCATGCTTTTTTAGGCATATAAATGAAAAGATAGAGCTCTGGCAGATTCAGAAGAGCAAAGTCAATTTTATTTTATGAGCAACTTTTCCAGCAGACAAAAATTAATCTATTAAATTATGTATCCTTAAAACAAGTAGCAGCTCTTTTCCAGATTTTTACTTTTAAAATGTCAGTTTGAATTCCCATAGGGAGGGTGGCCTAATGATTAAAGTGTTTGCCTTACAAACATAAGGTTCAAGGTTTGAGTCTCACAAGGGATAATTGTCTAGGCTTGCAATGGCAGTTATTTTAGTACTAATCTATGAACCTATAAGTGTCTGTGGCATAAATGGGAACAGGTGCATAATTCAGTTTGGGCATACTTCATACAGCATTCACTTTCTTTCTGCTTCTTCATTGTCCACTTGACCAATGGCCATCTTATACTCATGCTGCAGACCAATCAGAAGCACCAGTGCATCTCTGGGAGAGAATGAACCCCCAGAACCACACTACATTTCGTCTGATTGCACTACTGCAAATATCCGTTTAGTCATTGAATCTCGTTCTCTGCAGTCGCTTCCAGTCATTTTCTACATGAATTGACTCCAGTCGAGCCCATTACCACACCAATGATTCTCATTCATCAATCTAAATTATTAGCCAGTTTCACACCTGCAGACAATATTCTATTTCCAACCAACTCTGAAATGGAAGAAATTTCTTCCTGCTTTTGTCCTTATACTTACTAAACCCAGCATCATTTGATTATTTCTAGTGCTTTTACTGTGTCTCAAAAAGAGCTATGCATTCCGTTGCCTTAGTCTTCAAACGTTTATACATCCAAATCAGGCCTCCTCACATATGTCTTCAACATACCCCAAGCATTAATGCTTTTAAGTCTGGCTTCATAATTTAAATAATTTAAATTCCTTGCGGCTGGTGAGTACATACTGCTGAATATCTTTCTAAGCATTTGCTTTTAGTTTTGAAGTATTGTTGAGGCCAATTTATTTGGAGAAAATGACGCCAGCTGTGAGGCACATAGGGCATTATTTTAATCATAATGCACCTGGCTCATGCCTAAAAGGGCATTTGCAACAAGTAATTCTTAATTAGTCAAAAACATTTTATGAACAGCTAACATCCCTGGTAGACAAACTGATTGTACCAAATGTAATATTTGATGCTCAAGTCCAAATCCTTCAGGTTGGTTTGTCTGTCTCTGTGTCTCTGTTCCTTGTTTCTCTCTACCAGCCCCCCTTCCACTTTTCCCTCAGAGGACAAGTTCTACCATGAATATTCTGCTTAAGTGATAAATTCATGACTTATCTGCCAATAGTCAACTTTGTTATAAATTCCATAGTTCTAAATCTCAATTTACCTCCAGTTAATGGGCATTGAGATGCTGTTTTATAAGATTAGATTTTCACAATATGGAAGGCTTGGTGACATAGTCTCTAATACTGACAGGGCATAGTGGTGTCAACTTGGGTTCAAGGAAGAGAATTTCCCACCCAAGAATTTGGCGAATTCTGCATCATGGAGACCTATTGCGATACATTGCAACACAGAGATTGACTGCAGGCTGAAAAGTTTAGTAGTGCACATTTCTAATTATTTATTGTCAATGTTCTTCTGTAGGGATTTGTAAGAGGTTCCTAAGTTAATGTTGCTACTCTAACAAGTATTAGCGTAAGATTGCTATCCAATGTTAAGTGTCAATTTGCTTTGGATGCAACTAAATAATTCTGCAAAGAAATACACTACGTTCTCTAGAAGGAAGAAAGGCCAAAAGTGTATCTAAAGTTAGACTAATAACCTAGCATTATTATGTCAGAATTTATATACCTATGCTCCTCCACTATCTTACAACAGGCAGCGTCTGTGTCTTCCTGTACTGCGCTTTCTTTATCTATTGGCTACCTGTCAGTTTATCTAGTCATCATTAACATAATTGCAAAACCTACTTTGATCTAATAAAGGTATTGCACCATGTCTGTGTTCAAGATTCTTTGTGTTTAGCATACCAACACTAATACATCAAGGTCTTGTAGGTGTGTTTCAGAAGTGCCCTGGTGATACACTAGCCTGATGGGACCTACTTTATATTGTTGGAAAACCACTTACGTGAAATTCACAATGTCAAGACTACTTTGCCAAAACGGCATGTTATCAAACTCCCAGAACATCGCAATTTAATTCCGGGAAATTAACCACTTGTCCACCAACACAGAAAAAACAAACTGAAGCAAAGTCCCCCACACCCCCATATACCCCCAACTTAATATACCAACTCCAAAATCACACTATACCAGAGAAAAGGGCAAAGTTCACCATGGTGGCCCAGTGGTTCATTTCCCAGAGTGAAATTGCAATGTTCTGGGTGTTTGATAACATGCCATTTCAGCAAAGTGGTCTTGACGTTGTTATTGACGTTGTTAATTTTGCGTAAGTGGTTTTTCAACAATATAAAGTAGATCCCCTGATGACGTCACTGTACACATGATGCAGTTATGAATGTGCACACTGAAATTCTGCAGTTACCTGTTTGATAAATTAATGACAGCACCTTACAGCAACAGTAAAATGATGGAATTCTGCAGAACAAGATGTGTGGTCATGTTAGCAGCAGGCTTTGGCAGTAACTTGCTATGAACATTATAAAGGGATGCATACTAAAACTGCAGGACTGACAACATAGATGAGGAAGTGCAGTGTCACTTAAATGCTGCTTACTGTAGAAAATCCAGCAAAGGAATATAAGTTTTAACAACAACAATGCACTCCCTTCACAGAGCTGCTATGCTCATGAATCCTTCATCCTTTGTTCTTGGTGTTTACTGGCAATCTACTGAAAAATATTCAGAATTATGTAGGTATTTTCTTAAGAAGCATATATTGCGTGTGTGTGTGTGTGTGTGTGTGTGTGTGTGTGTGTGTGTGTGTGTGTGTGTGTGTGTGTGTGTGTGTGTGTGTAACATTAATGCCTTTATTAAAAGTGTTTTAATATGCTTGAAGTGATTGTCTATTTATTGTTTAACTTATAGTTTTAAAGTGTAACAACATCAGCACTTACAAGCAATTAGTTGTTCTTTAGTATCTGTCTATATGGCCTCTATATATCTATAGCTATATATATATATATTTGTGTGGGTGTGACTGTGTGGGCAGGCTATACATCTGTGTCTTCTTTAGTATGTGTCTATATGGCCTCTATATATCTATAGCTATATATATATATATATATATATATATATATATTCGTGCAGGTGTGACTGTGTGGGCAGGCTATACATCTGTGTCTTCTTTAGTATGTGTCTATATGGCCTCTATATATCTATAGCTATATATATATATATATATATATATATATATATATATATATATATATATATATATATATATATATATATATTTGTGCGGGTGTGACTGTGTGGGCAGGCTATACATCTGTGTCTTCTTTAGTATGTGTCTATATGGCCTCTATATATCTATAGCTATATATATATATTTGTGTGGGTGTGACTGTGTGGGCAGGCTATACATCTGTGTCTTCTTTAGTATGTGTCTATATGGTCTCTAAACAGAGGATATGCACTATATCCATTTATCTTTTCTTCTTATTCTGTCTGTCTGTCTGCATGTCAGTCAGTAGATAGTATTCGTCACTTTGTCTGCCTGTCCATCTGTCGGCATCTTTACAAAATGTGGTGCTCAGATTCACTGTCTGTTTGCTTATCCATCCAGCCACTTATTTTTTCCATATATGTATGTATGCATGTATCTATCTGTCTGTCTATCTGTCCAGAACTATTGAATGCCTTCTCAGCACTGGAACAATTGAAAGTGTATCAGCAGTGGTTAAGGATATGTAGTTCATAAAATAAAGTGTGAATCAGCAAAGTGGAAAAAGTAAAGCAGTTTTTCCTTGCATTCCTACTATTTTTTTAGATAATATCATAAGTGAGGGACAGACACTTTTCAAGATAAAAAAAAAAAAAGTTGCTTGCTAGTATTTGTAAACTAAACTTAGGCAGGTTATATGCATGAATGAACAGCTACAGTGGTGTACTGGATTCAGTAATGGAAAATGCATTCCCGAGAACAAATGCTTGCTCTAGGTCATGGTGGCTTTCGATTGCTATGATTTAAACTAAATGAAAGCATTATCTTTTCTTAGGAAACATAAAGTGTGTAAAAACACTTTGTTTTGAATGTGAAAAATGACAACAAGCTATCACCATCCTGTGATATGGTCAAAGATGACTGTAGAGTCAGTTCTGGGTGAAAGTTTTGAAAACTGCTTCCATTAAGAACCTGTCCACCCCTCAATTAAACATCAGTTTGAAACTGTAGTAGTTTTTAGCTCTTTGCCTCTAAACTTCGAGTCTCTGAAAGCTGATAAAGTGTTCATATCTGTCAAAGGCGGTAATTTTATAAACTAATGGCAAAACCTCACCATTTGGTGCAAAACGTGTTTTTCATACTGCGAGATGTAGCAGCACTCATTTTATGTGTTGATCATTAGAAATGGTACAAGAGCACCTTTGAGGTGCAGAGACTAAAAATTAAAGTTATGAAGTTATATTTTTCCAAAATAAATGCAGTACCCAAATTCATTTGTTATTTCCATTGCAAATGTTTAAAGCAATAATAATATCATATTTGTTAACCAGGTTGTAGTAGGCCAGAAAACCACAAACTGAAGAAAACCAGACCAGAAGGCAGGAAATGTGAATACTCCAGTGGTGTACAAAAAATATAAAATCCAATGTTTTGAGTCTGTTTATCCATGGAAAACACAGTTTATTTAATCAAAGCATAAAATTAGCGCTTTCATTTCTACCATAAGAAACTTCTTCAGACAGTTTCAAGGAAAGCAGTCCATGTTTAAATACCTTCAGTCAGTGATGACTTCATAAAAAAGCACATCCCTCATGATCTTAGCTAATGAGACCACAATTCTGTATGCATATTTATAGATATTTATAAATATTAATAAATATTCATGAATATTTATAAAACCTTTAAAAAACATAGAATTAACATTCCAGCACATCTCAAAAATTAAATATATAGCATATATGTTAAATATAACTACAAAAACAAGTGTTTACTCTAAAACCTTATTCAAAACAACTCAATTTTACATATTTCCATAAATATTAAAATAAAGTAGATCATCTTTCCAGTGCTTTCAGCCTAAGAATACTGTTGATAGAAATATATTCATTGAGACCTGGCCAAGTGTTAGCTCTTAAACATAGTTGCCAGGTCAGTTCTTTCCTCTCTAGATGTAATGACCATGCTCCTCCCCTTTCATCAACCTTCACTGAGTCCAGCAGAAAGAACTTAAAAGAATGCCCATGAAAATCCATACAGTACTTGGCAAGGGCATTGGTACTATCATATTTTATCATTGCTCTAAGGTGTTCATAAATACATTTTTTTAATTTCTTCTCCATTTTACCAATATAAAAACCTGCACATAAAACACATTGGGTGCACTATACCACCCTCTCTGAATGACAATAAAACTTTTCCACTGGTTTAAATTTAAAACCATTAATGACTGTCTCAGCAATCTCTGCAACATAGTGGCAATACGGGCAGCACCCACATTTCTTCATAAACCCAGGTTGCCCCATTGGACACACAGTCCTTTTTTCAGGGGTAACCTGGGAGCAATGTTTAGTTAAGTAACTTGCTTAAGGTCACACTAGGCAAACAAGGGCTGAAGGAAACAAACCCTGTGCCACAAGAACTGCACCTTGCAACATTAACCTCTGCACCAACTGCCAGACACAGAGTGTATTTTAATTATGTAGCGGCATCCTTGTGAAGAGACACAATAAAGACATCTAAATCTGGTATAAAGGTTAATACAACGCGGCAGGAGTTACTGTGACTTGGATTAGCAAGTAAAATGAATAAATAACAAAATCTAATTTTGGAATATAAATAATATTGTTTTGTCCTGAAAATGAAAAAAAAATACATCTGTCTCATTCATGAAACTGCAAAGATGTTAGTGCATTACACTTTTTTGAGGAATATTTTGTAAACTGCCAAACTGAAAACTTGGTGCTCATTTTATTAAATGCAGCACCATAAAGGTGTCACTTTTTAATACCTCTAGCCCAAATTTTTAAAACAGCATTTTTAAACTATTCCATCATTGCATGCAAATAATGTAAAATGGAGCTAAAGCTAATTTCACAATGTTGTTGTATCTTTTGGCTTTTCCCGGTTAGGGGTCGCCACAGCAGAACTCCGGTCCGCTAATGATTGGCAGTAGATTTTTACATACCGAGTTGCCAGCCCTGACGCATAACCTTCAATGAAGGTACGCCCATTCACTCCTGTCTCCACACAGAAGACGCTTTAGCTGAGAATCGAACAGGACAACGTCTTACTGTGAGGCAACAACGCTACTGCAGCACCACCACCTGAATATTTTGGGAGAGGGTGGTAAAAGAAAAGTTTTCTTGGAATGGATGTGAACAAATATGATAGCTTCACACTAAACACAATCTAGGAAGATGACTTAATTTTGAGTTTTGTGAGAAAACTTTGTAAACTGTCAAAAATAATGAACTGTATTGTCTTAATTAAGTTCTGTATAATGCTTTTGGCAGCTTTCAATAGTTTCACCCCAAAAGTTCAACAAAGTATTCTATGAAATTACGTCATGAAAATTGGCAGCAACAATCTTCTCCACTTACTGCAGAAGGTAATTTTATAAAACAATTATAAAATTAACATCTGTCAAATGTATGAAGAACTGTGATGACACAGTAGACCTGATGGGAAAACTTTAAACAATGCCAAAGTTAAGAGATTGCTTTTACCCAAAATATGGCGTCATAATTTTAATGACTTTTATAAGTCTTTAGACAAAATCAAGGTATTTTGTGTGAAAATGCATTTTTTTATTTTGATTATGAAAATGGCAGCTTTGAGGTTCTTGAAGATCTATAAAAAAGTAAAAGTGCTGTGAGTTATAGCAGTACATACTGAAAGTTGCCAAGGTTATAAGGTTGTGTTTATCAGATCAAATACAGCTTAATAACTGCAACAGTTTTTAATATTTACAAAAAAAAATTCAGACTACCTAAGCCATGGCATCATTTACTGAACTGTGGTGGTAATTTATTTAAATTCTGGCCCAAAAAAAAAAACAATTCTGAATAGTGAACACAAAAAAGAACCTTCCCAGCAAAATTGTAAAGTAACAATGCTGGAGTTCATGAGGAGGTGATCAACATATTTCATATTAAAATTAGGAGACCAAACTCCCACATGTCCAGTCATGGCAATGTTACTGAAATGTCTTACAATACATATCATGGTATCATCATCATTATCATCATCATCACCCACTTTTTCCCCATTGGTTTTCTACATGGATTTGAAGTATTACATCACCTGTTGCCACCTCTCTTGCTTCAGTGCCGCTGTCCTACCTGTCATGCAGTCCATCCATCTTTTTGCTAGATGTCTTTGTTTCCTCTTGCTTTCTTCCTGTCTCTTCCTGCTCTGCTTCATCAAATTATCTTGTTTCCTGTGCATGAATTACCGCAGACTGTTACCTTTAGTCTTCTCTATAATTGGAGCTACTTTGGATTCTTCTCTAACATTCCTATTCTTCATCAGTTAAACAGTGTGCATCCTACCACCTATCTCATGCACTTCAGCTCCACCACCTCTGACTCCCTCAGCTGTTCTCCCTTCACTGTCCAGGTTTCTGTACCACACAGTAGTACTGGTCACAAAGCTGTTTTATATACCTTACTTTACAGCTTCTTTGGCAATCTTCTGTCATACACTAACCCTGGCATTTTGTGTCAGTTGGCTGTAACACCTATGAATGCAGCTTTGACCGCCTCATTCAGACATCCCTTCTCCTCAACCACCAACCTTTTCCATTGTTTTCCCTTCTATCTCCATTATCAGCTTCTTCTGATTTCCCCATTTGCTGCCATGACAGGTGTCCTGGCTGTAGTCAGTTTTATTTTATGCCTTCACTTTTGCATTCCCTTCCATTCCTCTATCATTTGCTGAAGTTTCTGTTAAGGGTATCCTTGTACTGTCATTTCATCTGCATATCGCAGCTTTGTTAGTCTGTCCGTTCTAACCTGTCGGATAATGTAGTGCATCACCATACCTCTCAGCTGTCCAGATTTGTGCAGAATGTCCAGATTTTTTACTCTTATTTTTTTGTCTGTTTCTCATAAAATTTATGGTTTTCTGGCAAATCACAGAGGCTTGAAATCATTTAAATAATACAAAATAATGACAGTTATTTGAGTTTCAGACTTTATATCCTTCAGAAAATATATAATAATGCAAAATCTATCATTCTAACAACTAAGTTTATAAGAGCAATATTTTAAATCTGTCTCTATTTTTGCACCTGTGTCTCCCCATTACTTCTGGTTTTGTCCTGATTTCTTGTGTTGAAAGATTGAGAGGTATGTCCGTCACCAGTATGGCAAAAGTGGGCTCAGAGCTCAATAGTCCAGACATTGTAAACATTTGCTTTTTAGTTACGTAATATCATCAGTGTTACAATTATTTTCTCCAGACAATTTCATATATGTATTAAAAGAGCTGATATTTATATGGATTCAGTAAAATAATGGTTAACTGTGGTTTAATTCTAAAACATTCAAGTTGCTTGTAGAATATGTTCAAGGTCTATAAGCTAGTAAAGTATTTTAAACAGAGAAGGGATTTCACTGTTATACAACTGGATTGATGTGTAAATTTATGGTTTGATATCAACATTGTTTGTGCCTGCTTTTTTGTAACTGTATCCAATAGTATGCTTCATAAAAATGATATAAATCAGATCTCATCTTGATTAACCAAATTCATAGACTCATAGGTTATTACTAAGCTAACTGCCCTTGTGAGCCATTGTAAGCCAAGCCAATTATCCCTTGTGAGACTCAAACCCTGCACCTTGTGTTTGTAAGGCAAACACCTTAACCATTTGGCCACCCTCCCAGTTAAATTAGTATTCCTGACCATACAGGCATTTCGTTTCTTGGTTGGAAACAATGTTTTTTGGTGCGGAGAGTTTAGCAAGATAGCACTTGGTTGCAATTTTACTGTAATAACCCATGCTGATTTGTGTTGTTGACATCAAGACATCATTAATGTAGTAGTCCATGAAAAAAAGACAAAAGTAGCATTGGCCATTGAAACTGCTACCCTAGAATTACATTGTCTCATGTACAGAGGGATATAAAGTCATAAAATACCAGGATGTGCAGGAAGAATGAGAGAAATATGGAATAAAGATATCCAGACAGTTCCAATAGTAGAAGGACTAATATTTCTAATAAAAAAATAATTTACAATCACACTTAAATATGGTACCAATATTCGTAACCCTGTATGAATTACAGAAGGAAGTCGGTCCAGGTACATCATGGATGCTGGGAAAAGTAGTCTTAGATAAAATCAAAGACTAAGCGTACCTGACTTAGGAATGGGGGTCCATTTCCTTCACTGTATGAGAAAACCAAAACAGTTTGAGAAATGAAACCTAGAGAAATCCTGTTTTCATAAGCAGGGGTCTTTGAGCAGGTAATTAAGGGAGATGGCAGAGGCAAAACTTCATGCAGAGAGGTGAAGGGTGCTCTATTCACCACATAAAACTGCATTCCAAAAATTATTTGTAAGCAATTTTTACTGAATTATGTCAGTTGAAATGAGAAACCTAATTTTTTAAAACTGTTCTACAGCCTTTTTTATTACATGAAGAATGGCTTTTTGGGTTGTTTTAGCCAAACTTCTTAAATTTAAATTTTATTTACTCAGATACTTCAGACCAAATACTTTATAAAGAATAAGAACATACGGCAATACATTAAATGTAAAACATAAAATAACAAAAGTAAAGCAAATGAAGCCAATATATAGTTAATTAAATGTACAAAACTTCATTATATTAAAACAAGCTTAAAATGAAGTATTTAAAGTCAGAAATCAAAGCGTGTATCTAAGTACAGTTGCCTTAGATGATAATATTTTAAAGATTACCACAAAGGGATGACACCCTATCTGGGACCCTGGTGACTGAGGTTCAACTAATGTCCTCAGTATAGTTGAGCCAGGAAGGGAAGAGGAAAAATGAAGGGGTGTGACCTGCGTCTCTCTGCTAAGGAGTGGAAGGGGTTGCATGCACTCAGAGGCACACTGACTTATGAAACGTACCTAGTAAAGTCCAGGCGACACCACTGTTAAGTGTTTTATGAGGCAATGCAGGACTGCTTGGAGGGAATGCCCATTCAGCCCTGTGTACCTCCCTCACCACTGGTTCACCAGGTACAAACAGGGAATATGAATTAGCAGTATAAACCTTGAACTATCTCTGTTGGCTTACTAAATGATGGATCCCTAGTCAACCCTCTCCTTGGTGATGGGAACTGATTGGCCGAGAGAGCTGATGATTATTAGGGGATAGGTCATAGGTTGACAATATACTTTGTGTGTTCAAAGCTTGTTGGTTTTCAATACATTGCAACCAACAAAACAGGTTATTATTTTCCCATAAACCAAAAATCTCTCGATGTGTTTTATCAGGGAAATCCCTTGTAATAGTAAACGGTATTAAATAAATCTATGCCACAGTTTTATATCTAAATTTGTGTTAATTAATTTTTTAAACACATCAAAAATATTGTGTATTAGTGTTAAAAGTGCAAGAACAGCACAGATTGCTCTCATCTCTGATAAATTCCCTACCTGCTATGATGAAGAATTGTGGTTAGTTTCTGTCCTAAGTACACCACGGCAGGTAAAGGTGTTAGTGGAATCGGACAGCCCTGTTTTAAATTGTGTCCATTTTCCTTCGCCATGTTATGCCTATTTGAGTGATGTGGAAATTAGCGAAGATAACATAATAGCTAATGGGAAACGTCAAACCAAGTCCAGCAGAATGACATCACTACTCTTCCTGCTGTCTACCTCTGATAGGATAACTGCTCGGAGCCTCTTATGGACAACCGCCTTGGCTGTTCTTCCATGTTAGCTTTTGCTACGAACACTAATATGAGATGGATTTACACTCTCAGGTGTCTGGCACAGACGAACTTGATCAGAGACTTAATTTATTTGATTCGAAACTGATATGCATTTTTATGTTGTTTTTGCCCAAGACTCTGAGAGAGATTGCAAACATCACAGATGCAAGAGGTTGAGTATTTTCTGCCTTTATGGCTTTACATTTCCATATTCGGCATATTACCTGGAGTATATACATTGTTGGTATGCAGGTCCATATGTGCACTTGCATGTTACCTGGAGTATACACATTGCTGGTATGCAGGTCCATATGTGCACTTGCATGTTACCTGGAGTATACACATTGTTGGTATGCAGGTCATTATGTGCACTTGCATGTTACCTGGAGTATACACATTGTTGGTATGCAGGTCCATATGTGCACTTGCATGTTACCTGGAGTATACACATTGCTGGTATGCAGGTCCATATGTGCACTTGCATGTTACCTGGAGTATACACATTGTTGGTATGCAGGTCCATATGTGCACTTGCATGTTACCTGGAGTTTACACATTGTTGGTATGCAGGTCCATATGTGCACTTGCATGTTACCTGGAGTTTACACATTGTTGGTATGCAGGTCCATATGTGCACTTGCATGTTACCTGGAGTATACACATTGTTGGTATGCAGGTCCATATGTGCACTTGCATGTTACCTGGAGTTTACACATTGTTGGTATGCAGGTCCATATGTGCACTTGCATGTTACCTGGAGTATACACATTGTTGGTATGCAGGTCCATATGTGCACTTGCATGCTTCCTTGTACACCTGTTGGCACTGAACATGCTGTACATACCCAGAATCTGCTCTGCCCAGAGCTAATCCTTGATACCCCCATGGGGCTCTTTTGCTTTGGTTTCCTCACTGTTCTTCCTACCCCCCCCCCCCATCTCCATTCAACTAGAGTGGATAAGCAAGCATCAGACCTCAGTCCTCTCTTCTGTGGCTAGGATGCCCAGCTCATTAGTCAAACCAGGGTCAGCAAAAACAGCTAGGGTTAAAACCTCAGCAGCAGTGTACCCATCTTCTAGACTGTTATATTCCCATCACTAGATCACAAGGTTGTCCGAAAACATTCTAAAGATACTAATTATTTTGCAGATTTTGAGTTAGGCTGTTACACATGACTTCTATATCCCACAAAATTTGTCAACATTTAGTACTCATTTGGCATTTTAGACAAAAATAATGTTTTCTGGACATTTTTTTCTTTCTGGGTCTCAGTCTTTAGTCTGAGCTGGACCCATCTAGGTCTGCCCTCATCTTCTCAGATTCTTGCCATCTAGTTTAGGGTGTACCCATCTATGTTTGCTCTCATCTTCTCAGAGTTTTGCTGCTTAGTTTGGAATGTAACCATCTAGGTTTGTTCTCAGCTTCTCAGAGTGTTGCTGCTTAGTTGGGGTGTACCCATCTAGGTCTCTTCTCAGCTTCTCAGAGTTCCACTGCCTAGTTTGGCTGCATCTACAGTCTCAACCTCTTACAGTCTCACTGCCTATAAAAGGCCATCTCTCACGGTCACCCTATTCTCTCACTTGAAAGGAAATAAAGATTACTTAATGGCTCGAGCGTAAAAACATCATTGGTCCTAGGAAGACACAAAGAGATCAGAACCAAAACGATCACCAAGCAAAAGCTCAAATCTTTGCCGCAGAACTCCAAAGAGTCAGGAGTTATAAATCATAGTTCTAGAAACAGTGAAAATCCAGACATTTCAATTGCTCTAGAACCAACTTAAGTCATGAAACTGAGAAGAATCCTAAATATCAGATCATTACTGTAGTGTGCAAGGAAAGCAATAGTCCAAACTATTGTTCTGAAACTCGTCTGAGTCAAGGATATCCATATCATCACTGTACGATGCAGTAGAATTCAGGGAACCAAAACAATTGATCTAGGAGTTGGGCAATTTATGGAATACTGACCACTGTTCCAGGGTCAAACATAAGTGGGAATGCCTATACTATCATTCTAGGCTCCAATCAAACAAGGAATCTCAAAAACATTCCGGGCTCAATTCAAACAAGGAACCTCAAAATCATTCCAGGGTAGAATCAAACAAGGAACTTCAAAGCCCTTCCAGGGTGCAAGCAAACAAGGAACCTCAAAACCCTGCAATGCCAATGAATTAGGGTTCATTCTACATGTCTCAAGGGATTAAGTCAGAAGTCTAAATACTGCAATACAACAAAACTGAGAGGCTCAAACTACAGTCTTAAATCCTGAAACTTCATGCTCCCAACTACTGCAATAGACTCAGAAATTAAAAGAACATAAGCAACATTAGTACAGCATAGAAATCAGGAATGTTTCCCATTTTATTTATTTCTTTACACCTTTTCAATGAGGATCCTGGGCTGGTCGTAACTCATGAGGTCCTTTTCAGCCAGCAGGACTCTAACACAAGCACATAATTCAAGTTTGTAGAAAATAAAATTTAAAAAGTTTGTAATAAATAAAACTGAAGTTGCAATAAATACATTTGAAGTTTTTACAATGAATAAGCAGTGTTATTAAACAAATAAAACCAATGCTAGTCAAGCATAAAATAAGGCCGCAATTCTGTGCAGGGATGGAAGACCTTAGAGGAAATACACGTTAACTACATATACACACACACACGCACACACACACACACACACACACACACACACACATATATATATATATATATATATATATATATATATATATATATTGTGTAGCAACCCCACACAAGGCATGGTCTGTTACATAATCTCAGAGCATGCAGCTAAAATACAATGTTGTTTTGAGGGAGATTAAGCCCCTCTGCACCCCCACACAATTACTGATTTCATATATATATATATATATATATATATATATATATATATATATATGTATGCATCTCAACTCCGGGTTTGCTCTTGTTTAAGCCCCACGGATCCTGGTTTGGTGTCCTGCAGACTCAAAGAGCAACAAAAAGGAGAAAGAGACTTAAGTGCCTTAACTTCATTCATTTTAACTGTATTTGCTTTAATATTGCTACACACTCAAGTGTGCTAGCTTGCACTGCATTTAAAGTATATTGCCAGTGCCAGAAAGTCTGCTCTTCAATTTTTCCCTTAGATCTTCCTAGATCTCTTCTCTCTTGCACTTTAATTAGCTTATTTACCTAGCACTTCATCAGGCTTTTTGTAGCAATTATTGTAGGACACATAAGTGCTATCAGCACTAGACGTCCTATACGGAAACAGCTCCAGTACTTAGTAATGATGACCACCCCTCCTGGCATGTATAAATGTCAGTTACCTGTGCTTTCTCCTATTAACCTGGTGAACTTGGGCATTTTGAGGCAGTGTAGCAACTGCCTCATGTACACAGACAACCCTCTCCTCTTACCTCCCACAACTCAGACTTGTGAGAGATGCACTTATATCTCCAAACTGGAAGCCATGCACTCTCCAGCCAAGACCGGAATAGCTGGTGAAGAGGAGAAAGTCAACACCTATACCACACTACATGGAACACATAGCCCCCCAGAACACCCACCATTAGAGCCCTCACATAAAAACACAAACCACACACCCACCTTCACAGAGGCTCTCAATAGAAATCTACCCAAACATCAGAGATCTCCAAGGCAGAAATGCACTCAACCACCACAACACAGCACAAACCACAGGACAGATAGCTCACCTACACAGTGTACCCCTCAATCTAAGCTCCTAAGGCAAAACAGCTTGTCCAATACAATAATCATAGATGACTCGATAGCGAGGCATACTGATGTCCCACTCACTAGTTTGGATAAGGAGAAGGCAACAGTCAGCTGTCTATCAGGTACCAGAATCCAACACATAACACATGCACTCAGGTCACTCCACAACAAGTACAAGTATGACTGTGTCACTGTCCATGTGAGTGTGAATGACCTAAGATGCACCTCCCTGGACTACATGAAAAGACACATGGTGGAGCTCTCAGATTATGTGGCCCAAGCAGGTATGACCCTAGCCCTGAGCAGCATCCTACCATCGCCCAGAATGATACTACAGTACAAACAGAAAAATGATTGACTTCAACAACTGGCTAAATTTCTGGTGTGATTCTAAGGGGATCCAGTATCTGTCCACTTGGGATGACATGATTTGATGCTTTGCCAGAGATGGTCTGCATCTGTCACCCCTGGGTTTCCGGGTACTGGCTAAGGCTCTTGCCACCCCTATATTGCCTTTTTTAGGTGGTGTTCCAAAGACCAAAGTACCACCATAACAGCTATAAATAAATGCAATCTGAGGGTCATGCTGCTCAATGCTAGAAGTCTAAATCTCAAGATGCACTCACTCAAACCACTCCTGAAAATGAAGAACATTGACATTTGTGTTGTAATGGAGACCTGTGCTACCAGGCTATAACTCATTCCACACCTTTCAGCCCCAGTACATGGACCAAAGATCCAAAGGCAGTGGTGTCTCCATATTCATAAAGGATATGCACACCTCCAGACTAGTAGCCCAGCATAACACATCTGAGATACTTCAGGTACAACTAACATTGGGTAAGATGGTGATTCAGGTTGTAGCTTGATATAGGTCCCCAACCATGTCTCAAGACTCTCACTCCATATTCCTAAGCACCCTGGAAACTATTAAGATCCATCCCAACACTCTCCTACTAGGTGACTTAAACTACCCCTCCATCAACTGGGAAAACTACTCGTGCACCAATGCACTGGCCCAACGCTTCCTGGAATTCATCAATTCCAGTGCCATGGATGAGCTCATTCTTACTCCCACTGGAGGAAGCAACATCCTTGACCTGGTTATTATTAACATGGGAAACCATTGCCCTACAGCAATAGTCAATTCCTCCCTGGAAATCCACATCTCATCCACACCCCACACAAAGGTATCTACCATGAAAAACTTCTCCAAAGCTGACTTTGGACTGTTAAAAACAGAGGTGGCTAACTTCACGGCACCCATGCCAATGGAAAATAGATGCATGACTGCCAAATCATACACCAAATCACTGAACGAATATGTACATAAATGCATGGAGTTAGCCATACCCAACAGAACCAAGACGCTCTCCTCCAAAAAAGGAAGCCAATCTGGTGGTCCCCTGCTATTGATAAACTCTACAACAGAAGGAAGAAACTGTTGCAGAAAAAGGTGAAATCCCAAAACTGGAAAATTTCCCTTATTAGCCTCAACAAAAAGTTGAGATCCCTCATCAAAACCTCCAAAGCCAGCTATGAAGGCAGAATTGCAGCAGACACTAAAAACCATAAAGCCTTCTATAGTTATATCAAGAATCTCCATGGCAATACCCAGATTTACTCTGAGTTACTGCACAATGGTACCTCCTATACTGAGCCAACAGATATTGCCAACATACTGGCCAACAGATTCAGTGCCAACTTTACCCTTCTCTCCCCCCCAAAGGACCAATCTCAATAAAGCTGCATTGTTCAAGGCCAAGAATACAGCTTCCATGGGACCCAACAATATCCTTGGCTGTGTTCTGCATGAATTACAAAGTGAACTGGCACTACATCTGTGTGCCCTGTTCACTCACAGCCTTACCTCAGGCTTTATCCCTACTGAATGGTGCACTGCTACAGTCATCCCTCTCCATAAAGGAGAAGTGACTACAGACCCTGGAAATTATCGTCCCATTAGCCTGATGAGTCTGATATGTAAGGCTGTGGAGCACATCATCATGGACCTAAGTAAGAAGGATATAGGGAATCTCCAAACTTTAGGTACCATGCAATTTGGTTTTGTGAAAGGTAGATCATGCCTGCTCAACCTGGTTGACTTCTTTGAGTCAGTCACCAGAGCTGTGGATGAAGGTAAGGCAGTTCATACAGCTTACATTGATCTGGCCAAGGCCTTTGATATCATTCCTCACTCAGGTATTATTGATAAACTCACTAAACTAGGCATCAACCCCTATATCATTAGGTGGGTTGCAAATTGGCTCACAGATAGAACCTACAGTGTGAAAGTAGTGGACTCCAAGTCATACTTCCGACCAGTCATGAGTGGTGTCCCACAGGGATCGGTCCTGGGTCTGCTCCTGTTTGGCATCTACTTCTCAGAAGTCCAGGCCAACATAGAATGACTCTGGCTGACCATGTTTGCAGATGACTGCAAGCTGGGAGCCATTATTAACTCCCTAAATGATGCAGACATCCTGAAGAAAAGCCTCACTGAGAACAATGACTGGTGTCAAAACCATGGCCTTAAGCTTAATGCTAAAAATGCGTCATCATCCCCTTTGGGAAAAACTCTGTTCCCACTAATTACCACATTACCACATCGATGGGAACCCACTGAACAATTAAGGCATTATAAGAGAGCTGGGGACACAGGTTGACAGCAACCTCTCCCTTACCCACCACATTGCCACTGTGGTCAGAAAGTCCTTCTATGTGGCACATATCATTACCAAGAGTTTTGCATCCAGGAAGAAAGAGGTCATCATTTCTCTCTACTCTTCCCTCATTAGACCAATCATAGAATATAATGCCCCATTTGCAATGTACCTCACTAGACACCTGCAACAGCTGGAGAGGCCACAAAAGTTCCTCACGAAAAGGATCCTAGGTCTTAAACACATGTCCTACATGGACAGACTCAAAAAACTCCAGTTATTCTCTGTCTCATATTGTCTACAAGAGGCAATCTCTGCTTGACTTACAAAGTCATGTCTGACCCAGCTCTGTTACAAATGCTACATCTAAATAAATCCCAATCCCTCCACACCACATGCTCCAGAGACCTCAACCTCATTACCACAACCAACAGAGCATGCTGGAGGGACAGGTTTATAACCCAGAGACTGCCCATGCTCTGGAATAGACTTCCCATATATGTCAAGCAGAGCACCTCACTGGCCCTCTTCAAGAGAAATCTTGATGAATGGATGGGAAATAGAAAGTTCACCCCAGGGATCACTCCAGTGGCTCTACTTGATAGAGGCACTGTGAACTAACGTCCGGCAGCAGTGCCAGGGTAATCCTATGGGCTAGGCTTGTAAAGGCTCCAGGGCCATTAGCCTAGTACACACCTATGAACCAAGATCGCACAATATTGGTGAAAAAAAAAAAATTACCCAACCAGGTACCAGGTATAATACCTATCATGCTCCACTGTCGACCAACTTGGGGAGGCAGGAAAGCCATCACCATTATTAGTAATTGACCAAATTAAGGGAAACCATACTCAATATATATATATATATATATATATATATATATATATATATATATATATATATACACATGCATGCATCCATACATACACACACACACACACACACACACACACACACACACGCACACACACATACACACAAACACACACACACACACACACACACACACACACACACACACACACACACACACACATACATGTACATATACTCATACCTCTCAACTGTCCAGATTTTTGTAGAATGTCCAGATTTTTGCCTCAAAGTTCTATGTCTTCCTTATCAAAGTTGTGGTTTTCTGACAAATCATCAAGGATTAAAGTCATTAAACAATGACAGATATTTGAGTTTCAGACTTCACATCCTTCAGAAAATGAATGCTAGCACAATACATTTTATTCTAGCAACTTTCTAAGTTTATAAAACCAATATTTAAGATTTGTCGTTATTTTGGGCCTTTGTCTCCTCATTATTTTTTATTATTTTATTTTATTTTATTTTATTTCATTATTTTTGGCTTTGTCCAGATTTTTTGTGCTAAGAGATTGAGAGGTATGATATACAGTTTACTATCAAACTGGTGAATGGAGATGCTTCACAGATGGAAAATCAAAAGTCGGATGTTCGATTTTCCATGTTGCTGAACATCTCTGTGTTCAAAAGTTCATATCAGCAAATATGAAGTACGGTACAGAGATTGCAGTACAGTATGATTTGGGAAATTCATCCCTTTCCTCACTGTAGTGCGATCTCAGAGTTGGAATATATGGTTAGCAGGGTGTGTGGGGGGTGCAGGGGGACTTGCCCCCCTGCAAAAACATCATGTGAGGTATGAGTTTCATTTACCTGAGCTCCTATACGGACATCACGTGACCTGTTCGGCAACAATTTCGAATCTGCAGAATTCGACATTGTGTCATGTTATATTTTTTACTTTTTTTTTTCCCAGTGTTTCGAATGGGATGTATTTTTCTGTTCGACATTTTCATAGTAAACCATGATATACATGCATTTACAAATATGCATAAGACACATTATTTCCCTATAGGTATGTTATAGGCTGAAGCTGGAAGCTGAATGAGAGAGCTGTAGAGTGATTCTCATCAGTCTTTGTCAAGAAGACAAGAACAGGAGTGTTTTTTTTTAAGTTTTCAAGAGATTTTTTTTCCCTAAAGATAAGATATTGCACTTCTTCATGAATTTATTTACAGACATATATACATACATACAAATATTTTAAGCACGGGCATTACTGCCCTTCTAGTCTTTAGTATAACAAAGCAGTAATTCCCAGAGTAAGTGAGCAGGCTATTTCTTAAAAATATTTAAACTAGTACTTGCTTTAATGTAATCTGGTAGTCTGTTCCATGCGTCAGCTGTTCTCTCAGAGAACCAGTTAGTACATTTCTCATTCTAAGAGAATCTGGCTTTCTTAGTTTCTCCAAGTCTTTTGGGTTTCTAATACCATGACGGGAATGGACCCCATTCCTAAGTCAAAGTACAATTAAAGTTCATGAAATTAGTATTGTTTCACTCTTAGATGTCAGCCAGAAGTGCACTTTGCAGCACCCGCAATGTGCCCAGTAATAACTCCTTCTGCAATTCATGTGGAGTTACATGTATTGGTAACATATCTAAATTTGATTGTAGACTTGTTTTATAAGATCCATTGCTCTTACTACTATTGGAAATGTTTGGGCGTCTTTCTTCCACATTGCTCTCATTTCTGCCAGCAAATCCTGATATTTTATGACTTTGTGTGTCTCTGTACGCAAGTAATCACTGGGTGTAGGTTCATAGGTTCATAGGTAGGTACTAGGCTATCTGCTGAGGGCATTTATAAGCCTAGACAGAGTGTGTTGGCTTTCATCGCCCCATTGATTAATTAACTGATCCTCTGTCAAGCAGAGCCAATGAAGTGATCCCAGGGGTGTATTTTCTGTTACCCATCCACTCGTCAAGGTTTCTCTTCAAGAGTGTTAGTGAGGGGCTCTGCCTGATGTAATTTGGAATTTTGTTCCAAAGCATGGGGAGTCTCTGTGACAGGAATCTATCCCTCCAGCATGTTCTATTTATTGTTGTGGTGAGGTTTAGCTCACTAGAGCGTGTGGCTCACAGTGACTTGGATTTCTTTAGGTGGAGCATGTCCATCAATTCTGAGTTGGACATGGCTTTGTAAGTCAGGCAGAGATCATCTCTGAGTAAGCAATATGCCACTGAGTACAGCTGGAGTTTTTTTCAGTCAGGCTGCATAGAACATATGTTTGAGGCCAGTAATCCTCTTGGTGAGGTACTTTTGTGGTCTATCCAGCGGTTGGAAGTGTCTTGTGAGGTACATCCCAAATGGGGCATTGTACTCTATGATGGGTCTAATGAGTGACGAGTAGAGGGGCACTATAACCTCTTTATTTCTAGATGCAAACCCTTTAGTAATTAGATGGGCCACATAGAAGGATTTCCTAACTACTTTGGCAATATGATTGTCAAAGGAGAGATTACTATCTACCTGGGTCCCCAGATCTCTTATAACCTCTTCTGTATTAAGGGGGCTGCCATCTATGTGGTAATTCGTGGGTGTTTTTTTTTCCCAAATGGGATGACTATGCATTTTTTGGCATTTAGCTTAAGGTCATGACTTTGACACCAGGTGTCTGTCTCAGTAAGGCCCTTTTGGAGGATGTCTTTGTCAGCCGGAGAGTCAATTATGGTTCCCAGTTTGCAGTCATCAGCAAACTTGGTTAGCCATAGTCCTCCTGTGTTTGCCTGTACTTCTGAGAAGTATATGCCGAACAGTAGGAGTCTCAGGACCGAGCCTTGTGGGACACCACTTGTGACTGGTTTAGAGTCGGACCTGGAGCCCGCTATTCTTACTGTGTGAGTTCTGTCTATAAGCCAGTTGGCAACCAATCTCATGATGTAGGGGTTTATGTTCAGGCTGGTGAGTTTTTCTGTAATACCTGAGTGGGGAATGGTGTCAAAAGCCTTGGCGAGGTCAAGGTAGGCTGTGTGAACTACCTTTTCCTCGTCTATGGCCTTGGTGACTGTCTCGAAGAAGTCAACCAGTTTTAGTAGGCATGATCTGCCCTTAACAAAGCCGAACTGGGTGGGGTCTAGTGTTTGGAGGTTCCCAATGTCTTTATTAATGAGTTCCATGATGATGCGCTCCATAGCCTTGCAGACCAGGCTAGTCAGGCTTATGGGGTGATAATTACTAGGGTCAGTTGTGGCCCCTCCTTTGTGGAGAGGAATAACCATTGCTGTGCACCATTCTATAGGCACGTAGCCTGTGGAGAGGCTGAGGTTGAACAGCATGTTTAGGTGGGGGGTTAGTTCATTCTGTAGTTCGTGCAAGACGCAGCTTGGGACACCATCTGGTCCCACTGATGCTGTGTTTTTGGCTTTTGAAAGGGCTGCTTTCACCTGTGCGTCTGTGATTTTTGAGACACTACACTTTTCCGATATTGTTGTGGGCCGTTTTGGAGGTGAGAGGGGGGTGAAGTTTGCACTGAATCTATCTGCCAGGATATTGGCAATATCAGTAGGTTCTGTATATTTTGTGCTATTTTGCACTAGTTCAGTGTATATCTGCGAGTTGCCACTTAGATTCTTAACATAGCTAAAGAAGGCTTTGTGGTTATCTTTTGAATCCTTGGCTATTTTCTTTCAAAGTTAGCCTTGGATGATTTCATGAGGGACCTTAGTTTCTTATTGATACTGATCAGGAATGTCTTTCCTTCTTGAGATTTGCTTTTTTTCTGAACTAGTTTCCTCCTTCTATTGTATAGCCTGTTTATTGCAGGGGTCCACCAAACTGGTTTCCTTCTCTTAGAGGAGTGAGTCTTGATTTTTCTAGGGATGGCACGATCCATGCATCCTTGTAGGTGCTCATAGAGTGCATTTGTAAAGGTTTCTGCATCTTGGGCAGTGTTATCCTTTAGAGTGGGGGCTGTGAAACTTACCACCTCTGTCTTAAGTAAGGTGAAGTTTGCTTTAGAAAAGTTTTTTACTGTGGTTTCCTTAGTTGGGGGTGGTGGTGGGGTGTGGACATCCAGAGTGATTAGTTTATGGTCTGATCTAACCAGTGACAGGTTGACCTCTGGTGTGGAACACCTGTCGCCCATGTTGGTGATGACCAGGTCCAATATGTTTTCACCTCTGGTAGGGGAGTTTACCAGCTGATCCAGGGCATTTGAATTGATGAATTCCAGGAAGCGCTGGGCCTGGGAATTTGTACTCGAGTAGTTTTCCCAGTGAATGGTAGGGTAATTGAAATCACCCAATATCAGGGTGTTTGGTAGGACCTTCATGTTTTCCAGTGTCTCCAGAAAGGTGGAGTGGTTGTCCTGGGTCATGGAGGGTGATCTGTAGCAGGCCACAATTTGCCTTGCAGATTTGCCCGATGTTAGTTGCACATGGATGATCTCAGAGGTATCATGCTGCGCCACTAACCTGGAGGTGTAGGTATCCCTGATGAATATGGATACACCCCCTCCATTTGTGTTTTGGTCCGTGTTCTGTGGCCGAAATGTGTGGTATGAGTTGTAGCCCAGTAGTGCTGCGGTGCTCTATGGAGCCTTGAATCAGGTTTCAGTTATTGCACAGATGTTGACGTTCTCCATACTGAGGAGTGCTTTGAGCACGTGCATTTTGACATTTCAACTCCTGGCGCTGAGTAGCATAACCTTCAGTTTTTTGTTAATTGTGCTGTTTACGGAGGTGGGTTTGACTTTTGAGCCTTGCCTAAAAAAGGCACTATGGGGGCAGCAAGAGCCTTGGCCAGTATTCAAAAGCCTAGGGATGATAGGTGCAAGCCATCTCTTGTGAAGCAACACAGCTTGTCGAGCATGTCGTCCCAGGCTGACAGACACTGGATCCCCTTTGAATGACACCAGAAGCTTAGCCAATTGTTGAAATTGATCATTTTTTCTTTATACTGAGGTATCATTCTTGGTGAGAGCAGGATGCTACTCAGGGTCAGGGTCATACCAGCCTGGGCTGCATGATCAGAGAGCTCTTCCATGTCTCTTTTCATGTAGTCCAGGGAGGTACGTCTCAGGTCATTCACACCAACATGAACAATGACAGAGTCATATTTGTACTTGTTCTGGAGTGACTTGAGTGCTTGTGTTATGTGGCAGATTCTGGCTCCTGGCAGGCAGCTAACTGTAACCTTCTGCTTGTCCAGCCTAGTGAGTGGGACATCAATGTGCCTGACTATAGAGTCACCTATTACTAGTGTGTTAGGTATGTTATTTCGCCTTAAGGGCTGTGATTGTGTGGCACACTGATTTTGTGTTTTATGTATTGTCTGGTTTGTGATGGGAAGTGCAGGTTGTTTGGGTGTCTGCTTTGGAGGTCTCTGATGCTTTTGCATGTTTTTATTTAGAGCCTCTGAGTATGATTTTGTGTATTTATGTGTATTTTTTTGTCAGTGCTGTTTTAGTAGGTCTGTGTGCAGCTAGAGGTGTGGTGAAAGTGTTAACCTTCTCCTCTTGACTGTCTGTTCCAGTCTTGGGTGGAGATAGCTTAGCTTCCAGTTTGGCTGTATAATTGCATCTCTCGCATATGTTAGTGTTTTGTGGTAGGAGTAGAGGGTTGTCTGTGTACATGAGGCAGTTGTAACATTGCCTCAAGATACTCAGATTCACCAGCTGGACTGGAGAGTGCACCTGAAGTTGCCCTTTGGTCATGCCTGAATAGTAGGGTGAGCTGCTTAGCCACTTAGTTGGTGTGGGGTGAATAAAGAGCCTTGCCCTGCTGGGCAATCAGTGTCAGGGTATATTAGTGCTTGTTATTAGTTCTGAGCAAGTGCTGGGCTGTAAGATGCTTTTTGAATGCTTAGGTTGAGAGTTAGACTAGTTTCAAGGGAAAAACTGAAGAGGACACTTAGTGGAGCCGGGAATAATTTAACCGTAGCTAACCAGCACTGCCCGGTGCACAAAACCGTGCAAACGCGGTTTTTATAGTAGGGAAATGAAAGAGAGACAAATTAGGCAAAAATAGCCAATAAACTACTAACGTCTGGCCTGGAACCACTCCTACAGGGACAGATAGGTTGCTCAAAGCTCCCCTCTCTCACAGGTGAATAGAGAAACTTCCTTCTATCCAAGTAAGGTATGGGCAACTCAGAAACTACTATCACAGCCCCTGAATTCAGCACTAGCCTGAAAACTGGACTATACTAGCTTAGAAAGGTGGGAAACAAGGAATTTTTTTTTTTTTTTTTTTTATTTTTGTAAAGATAAGGCAAAAACAGTAAAAAATACACTTAAAACAGCTTTAAACAACTACAAACAATCAGAAAAGGCTATCACACTTTAGTGTGTAGCCTACAACAGTTAAACAAATTATTTAAACAAAAAACAACTTTTTAAAAGTGCAGGCAGTCAAATAAGTACAATATGTGAAAAAACAAGCTTTTAAATCACAATAAATGCTGGAAAATCTGTGTTTAGGCGGAAAACAGTTAAGTACAGAAAACTGATACTTAATCACCTCAACGTCTTTATTCTAAGCTAGAAGGCTTGTTACAGTTTAAGGCTTTCTAGTGCTACCCAGTAGGTTAGTTACAGGAAAGATGGGAAACAAGTGCAGATGTGGTCTTTTAAACCAGAAAGTTGAAAGAGATGGAAAAACTGTCCAAATGGTCAATAAACTACAATTTCTGGGCCAAGAACCTCTCCTCTCATGGTAAACAGGCTATTTAGTGCTTACCACTCCCACTGATAAGCTAGAAGGCTTTCTTCCAACACAGAAAGGCTTCCGGGGCTCAGAAGCTCACCAACAGTCCTGGATACAGCAACTCTGTATCTGGACTAGGCTAGTTACAGGAAAGGTGGGAAACAAGCACAAGTGCGGCTTTTAAACCAGAACGTTGAAAGAGATGAAAATAACTGCCCAAACAGCCAATAGCTACAATTTCTGGGCCAGAAACCACTCTTCTTGTGGTAGATAGGCTAGCTAATGCTTACCACTCCCACTGATAAGCTAGAAGGCTTCCCTATAACAGAGAAAGGCTTGGTGGGGGGGGGCTCAGAAGCTTACAAAGAGTCCTGGATACAGCAAATCTGTACCTGGACTAGACTAGTTACAGGAATGGTGAGGAACAAGTAAAAACATAGACTTTTAAGCCAGCAAGTTGAAAGAGATGGAAAACTGCCCAAACAGCCAAATAAACTACAATTTCTGGACCAAAACTCACTCTTTCCATGGAGGATAGGCTACCTAGTGCTTACCACTCCCACTAATAAGCTAAAAGGCTTCCCTCCAACACAAAAAGGCTTGGGGAGGCTCAGAAGCTTACTAACAATCCTGGATACAGCAACTCTATAACCGGACTAGGCTAGTTATAGGAAAGGTGGGAAACAGGCACAAGTGCGGCTTTCAAACCAAAAAGTTGAAAGAGATGGAAAAAAACTGCTCAAACAGCCAATAGTTACAATTTCTGGACCAGGGACCACTCCTCTTGTGGTAGATAGGCTACCTGATGCTTACCACTCCCACTGATAAGCTAGAAGGCTTCCCTACAACACGGAAAGGCTTGGGGGGCTCAAAAGCTTACAAAGAGTCCTGGATGCAGCAAAGCTGTACCTGGACTAGACTAGTAACAGGAAAGGCAGGAAACAAGTGCAAATGGGCTTTTAAATCAGAAGGTTGAAAGAGATGGAAAAGCTTCCCAAACGGCCAAAAAACTATAATTTATGGGCCAGAAACCACTCCTCCTGTGGTAGATAGGTTACCTGGTGCTTAACACTCCCACTGATAAGCTAGAAGGCTTCTCTCCAACAAAGAAGGGCTTGGGGGGAGGGGGCTCAGAAGCTTAACAACAGTCCTGGATACAGCAAATCTATACCTGGACTACAATAGTTATAGGAAAGGCAGGGACCAAACGCAAAACAGGCTTTTAACCAGAAAGTAGAAAGAGATGGAAAAACTGCCCAAATTGCCAATGAACTACAATTTCAGGGCTAAAACCCACTCTTCCCATGGTAGATAGGCTACCTAGTGCTTACCACTTCCACTGATAAGCTAGAAGGCTTCCCTCCAACACAGAAAGGCTTGGGGGGCAGAAGCTTACCAACAGTCCTGGATACAGCAAGCCTGGATCTGGACTTGACTAGTTACAGGAAAGGCAGGAAACAAGCTTAGAATTTTTTTTTTTTTACAGAAAAGCAGCTAAAACAGCAGTAAATACAGTTCAAATTGTAGTGCAGGCCAGCACACCCAAGTGTGTAGCAACACTACGGCAAATACAGTTCAAATAAATGCAATTAAATTAACAAATGACTAAAAAACAAGTGCAGAAGGCAGTAAATTAGAAGGCTACTAACAAGCAGTAATAAGTGCAGAGTAACAGCGACTGAACAGAAAACAGCACACAGAAGAGCAACTAAGACAGTTACAGGAAGAGCAGCTGAATAATATATATATATATATATATATATTTTTTTTTTTTTTTTTTTTGAGGGAGGGAACAGAGCAGGATTAAGAGGCTACAGGGGTTGTCCTTCCCAAATGCTCTCTTTGTACACAGCAAGTAGCGATTTCAATGATCCATACTACTTTTGTCTTCTTTTCATGGACCACCATATCTGGTTTTCTGGCATCTATCTTTTGAACTGTTGGCAATGGATGGTCCCATGTGATGTGGACATCATTATTTTCTATGATGCTTTGTGGCTCATTTTTCCAGTGTTTTTCAGCCACTTCAATACCATAATGTTGGCACAATCCGCAGTGCAACAGTCTTGCCTTATTATTATGCTTTTCAGTATAAAGTCCTTCTGCAATTAATATGTCACAACCAACAAGATGTGCAACTGTTTTCACTTCTGTTTTACAAAACCTACATTTGTCTGTTTCTGTCACATGTTCAATGGACTATGTAAACCAACGTGTACGTAGCCCACTACCTTGGGCCGCCAATATTAACCTTTCATCTTTTGGTTTGAATTCACCTCTCCTTAACCATTCCCGCATTCAATTCTGATCACCATGAGGTTCTTCCAGAAGTTTTCTATACTTGCAACTATATTTATGCATTTTTCACATTTCTTGCCTTCTCACCTGATCCTTCACCTTATATTCTTTCTTTTGCTTTTTGGCACCCTCATTTGCTGCTGATTTTTATCTACTTCTGGTTTGGTTACCATTCCTGCTTGACGCCAGTATGCTTCTGCTAGACTAAGCAGGGAAGTCATCTTAGATTTTATTCTCCTTATGTTTCAAAACTGTCACTACATTTGGGTTTTGTGAGGTCAGCAGATATGTGTGCAGTCCCTATACTTGTAATTAATTTTAAAGAGGCCCATACCTCCTTCGGAACGGGGAATATATAATCTTGGTATGCACTGATTTTTATAAATCATTTGATGAGCATGAAATATCTTTCTTGTTTTCCTATCTCATCTATCCAACACCTTTTGGGGCCAGCCAGTCACTCCAAAACTGTAAGTTAGGACAAGAAAAGCAAATTGGCTTATAGCTTGAATTTTGTTCCTAGATGTCAGTGCTGTTTTCAGAATTAATTTAAGTCTTCTAAAATATTCCTTACTAAGTTTTATTCACATTTGTTCATGTTTTATTGTTGATCCTTCATCACTTCCCAAATATTTATACACTCCCTCTTGCTCAAGTCCTTTTATATAACATTCTTGTCCCAAACTGATGTTTTCTTGGTGCTGCAGCTTTCCTGCTTTAGATGTTGCTTTTGCATTTTATCAAGACCAAATGACATTCTTATATTATCTGAAAAAGTTTTGACCACTTGCAGTTGTGCTTTCAGTTCCTCATCTGATGAGCTATACAGTTTTAAATCACTGACAAAGAGAAGATGAGAAGTCTTTACACTTTGTTGTTTTCTAGGAGCTGAATTATAGCCATGGCCAAAGCTGTTAAGTAAACAGCTTAATGGGTTAATGGCAAGACAGAATAGCAGCGGTGACAGGGATTCACCCTGGAATATCCCCCTTTGAATTTTTATCCCTGAAATAGTAATTTATCCTTTATCATGGCTTAATTACAGTGTGGTCTGCCACTCTTTCATGGTCACTGTAATGTAATCGATCAGTGTAGGGTGTATCTTATACATTTTTAAGCACTCTTTTATCCATGAATGTGGGATACTATCAAATGCTTTTTTACAGTCAACCCATGCCATACTTAGATTCTTCCCCTTTTTACAGTTCTCCACTATAACTTTATTTAACAACAAATGATCTTTTGTTCCATATGACTTTCTTTTATTGCCTTTTTGTTCTACTGCCATAATTGAATTTTCTTTTAAAAGACTATAAACTCTGCCAGCATCAGTTCTGGTGTATAGTTTATACGTCATCTGAAGGCAAGTTATTAGTCTATAGTTTTTAGGGTAGCTTGCAGGTTCACCCTTAAGTAGGAGCATTGTTTTTCCTGTTGTTAACCAGTTTGGTGCCTGTTCGGGGTGTGCATATAAATAGTTCTTACTCGTGGCTAAATCTTCATGCAAAGATGTTAATACTTTTTGCCAGAAGTTAGGCACTGCCTCTGGGCCTGTGGTTTTCCAATTCGTAGCTTTTCTTAACTTTATTTCACTCTATCTGGCCATTACTTCATCCCATTTCATATCCAGTACCTTTGAACTTTCTTTCTTTTACTTCTTCTATCCATTTAGCATCTTTGTTCCCTTCCACAGGCTCCTCATAGATATTTCTCCAAAATGTATATTTCTTCTTTTTTTGGTGGTCTTTCATTCCTTTTGCCTTGTTTCCCAATTCTCTATAGAACTTTTTGGGGTCATCAGTAAGTTGCTTATTTTGTACTTTTCCTTTATATTTATTTGTGTATCTTCTATGTTTTTCTGCCTGTGCTGAGATTTTTAGTTTGTTATTTGCAATAGTGCAAGATAGATCCTAATTCGTTATAATACTGTGCATTGCTTTTATCACATCTATCTGAGTATTTTTGTTGATCTGTTCCATCTTCTATAGTCTTCTAACAGTGACACTTGTTGTCTTAACTGCTTTATAGTTTTCTCTATTTGATATTTCCATGATGGTATTCAATTTCTTCCCTTCCTTTCCCTGTCTGCCCTGTGTGCTTGTGGTAGAATTTTATCTGTTAGCAATTTAGCTGCACAGTAATATATCCAGTTTACTTCTGTTATATCACATGGATCTCTATGGACGGTCCTAATTACTGTGTTCATTTGTTTTATCAAACTTCTGACTTTTTGTTTTTTATTGACCTTCTGCAATCTATTTCTTTCATTGATCTTAATATGTCTATTAATCTCTATTAGATCAAGAAACATTTTCATCTAAAATGAGAGCACATCCCTTGTTTTCCAATTCCTGCAGGCATTCTATAGAAAGTTCTCTACCATTTTCCTGTGGCACATTCTCTTCAATTTCATCCTGTGCCATCCAGTGCTCTGTCATATGGGAACTCACTGGCTTATCACTCCCCAACATTGACTGTGCTAGGGTTGCCACAGTTTCCTGTTCCTTCCCTTGCTGTCCAGCTTCAAGTGAATGTTTATACTGGTTTCCTGTGGAAGGCTCCAAAATATCTTCATATGGCAAATGACCAGTTGTTTCCCGTTCCACTGCTTTCTTCTTAATTTGGATGTCTGTTGCTCTATCCTGCTGTGGTACTTTCTGAGTTAAATTTTCTACACTGAATCCTTCACTTCACAGGTACTCCATAACCTCAGTTTCTATTTCTTTATCTTCTCCATTACAAGTCTTCTTTTCTACTTTTCTTCTGTCTTCTTATTTTTTGTATTGTAAAATGATTCCTGTCTGGATGCCTTTGCCTGTATTTCTCTTCAAATATCTTTAGTGCTGCTCTTTTTGTATTGGTTAATCTTGCTTTCTCCTTTGCATAAATATTACAGCATATTAAATCTCTTTTTCTTTCATATATCCATATTTCTTCTTCATATGTTTCCTGATCTTCCTGTTTCTTCTTACTTTGGGGACTCACTCCATCCTGCTGTGATATATCCTGTGTTAGGCCTTCTCCACCAAATCCTTCACTTTGCAGGCACTCCATAACTTCAACTTCTATTTTTTAACTTCTACTTTACTAATCTTTTCTACAGTCCCTTTTTGTGATATTTTTTATTGTGAAATTTTCCATATCTGGATGCCTTTGCCTGTATTTCTTATTGAATATCTTTGGGGTTGCCTTTTTGTATTGATTAATTTGGCTTTCGACTTTGCATAAATATTGCGCCATTTCAAATTTCTCTTTCTTTCCCATGTCCATTGGTATTGTTATACTTTTCATAAATTTGTTGTTTTATATTTTCGCACTTTCTCAGATGCTTTTTTTTCCCCAAACAGATCACAGTTTCTTGGTCTATATAATGTTTGTAACAAATCTGTTATTAGTGAACACAATTTTTTATTTGAAGCTTCTGACAGTTTTTCTTATGAAAGTATTTTCTTTCCTCTAATTTTTCTCTGATTCTTGTTGTATATCTTTTGTCTGGAAATTCTGGGCTTTTTGCTTAATAGTATGGGTGGGAGGTTGGCGTAATGGTTAAGGTGCTTACCTTAGAAGTACAAGGTGCAGAGTTTGATTCTTACATGGGGCAATTTGCTAGGCTTAAAATGGCCCATGAGGGCAGTTAGCCTAGTACTAAGCTATGAGCCTAGAAACAATACATAATTTGTTTCTTATCCTCAATAGTCCACTCTATCATCTTTATGGCTCTTCTTTGGCCTATCAGTTTTTGTGATTTTTGTGGACTCCTACTTTCTTCTACAATGGGGGGGGGGCATCCTCCCCCTGGGCCTGGCCCATTGCAGGAATGTTTCCATATTTTGAGTATTCTACACTATCATTTTTACCAGTCCTGGCACCAGTGCGCCTACGAGGATTGGGCACTTTTTTATCCTGAGTTTTGTGCACCCAGCTATCTTTTTTAATTTTTGACCTACTTCTGTTCATGATATATGCTATATAAAATATAATCTGTATATCAGTGTCAAATTGGCGAGATTTTGTGAAAAACAGGTCCACTTAGTGAATGTACTCACCAAGTTTTGAGGATGAATTCAATTTCAGCAATGCTACTCTGCTTTGCTTACTGACTTATCATCTCTCCATAGAAGCTTCTACATAGGTTTTCTGAGGATTCTCTAGAACTTTTTGATAACCTCAAACATTCTCAACATTCTCAAAGTTAGTTGTCTCTAAATGCCTTATATACTTGAATATGGTCTCCTCTTAAATATCTATATGAGAAGCTGTACAAGTATAGATATTTTAGTCTTTCATAATAACATAAATTTTCACATTCATGAATGCCCTTGTTATATTTCTGTTGTACTCTTTCCAGTTTACTCATGTTTGTTTTCTTATAAGGTTTCCATATTGTTATTCCATACTCAAGTTGTAGTCTAATGTAACTAACAAACAATGACTTCTCCATTTCTGATTTCCTAGACTTTATAGATCTTTTTATACAACTTATAGGTTCATAGGTGTATACTATTGTACTGGCCCTGCGGCCTTTACAAGCCTAGCTATAGGATTACCCTGGCATAGTGCCACCCGATCTTATAGTTCTATAACTATCATTAATCAATTGGTTGATTAGAAAAACTCAAACCTGAATTTACCCATATACCCAGGTCCGTAAATGAATCTACAGTTTCAATCACTGTGTGCTGTATTAAATATTCACCTTTCAATTTATGTTTCCCAAATCTCATATGTTTAGTTTTTGATGTATTTATCAGTATATTATTCTCCTGTGCCCAAATGGTCAATTTAATCAAGTTCTTTTGCAGACATGCCCTACCTGTAACATATATAATCAGTTTACCCAATTTCAAGTCATCTGAATACAGACTGTAGGACAACTCATATGAAAAAGATAGATCTGAAATATACAATCTAAACAAGCATGGACCTAGGACAGATCCTTGTGGGACACCCTGACTGTAACCAAGAATTTCACCTGTCCAATTGCTGTATGATACTTGCCATATCCTGTAAGCTATACAGCTATCCATCTTATCAAGACTGCATCAATACCTAGTTGTTCTTACTGAAGTGTTCTTAGGTGATTATTACTAATTCCATCTCCTCCCTGCGCTTTGTTTAGATCTAATTTTCATAGTATTTTTGCAGTATAATCTAATCTGATTTCATTATATGAGGTTACCTGGATGTTGCTAGGGCAACTTATCACCCCCTTTGTGAACTGAAATTCTTTTGCATAAGATTTTGTAAATATATCTATAATCTGTTACATCTGAGAATAAATTTTAGAATCTACACACAGTTTATCAATATGCATGTATTTACTGCTTCCATATCTTATATATCTATAAAATGGGTTCATATTATGCTCAATATCTTCATATAAATTTTCTTCGAATTTTTCTTGATCTTGTCTCACACTATGCTTAATTTGTTTGTCCAAATGGTTTATTTCAGTTTTCAAAGTTGTAGTTTGAATTCTTTTCCATTTCTTATATTTTTTTATCTCTCACTTTAATCAATTATCTTGTTGTTATGGAAATATAGCCTCCTGATTATCCTCCTGATTTTGTATGCCTAGATATTGATGTTAAAAATTTTTTTTTTGCATTCAAACAATTTCTCTTTCAAAACTTTCTACATTCCTTCTACAGTTTTTCCACTGAAAATATCACTCCAATTAGTTTTACATAGTGACTGTTTTTCTTACATATAATCTGTTATTAATCTTTTGTGTATTGGTTTAGATTTCAGTTTGGCAGAATTATCTAGGAAGACATTAAGTTTTAAAACTCCCAATCACTGAACATCCACGGTGGTAAAACGTGGCATTAAGAAACAGTAATGTCTTTTGGAACACAAAGAATTTCTAGTATGTTCCCTTCTCTGGTAGTTTTTTTCACAATCTGAAACAATTGTTGTTCCAGAACATATGTTGTGAATAATTTCCTTGCTAATGTTGTTGAATCAATATTATTCCAGTTTGTTTCTGGTAAATTTAACTCCCCAGCCACTATTATTCTTCCCTCCTGTGTTTCATGCAAGAAATATATCAATTCCTCTAGGTCATCAGCACTTGACTTTGGTGGTCTATACAGTCCAACAACTGTTATATGTTCCAGGGTTACATACATACATACAAACCTTTCAAGCAGGGGCATTAATGCCCTTCTAGCCTGTCAATATAGGGTTGTCTTTATTGTCATAATTACAGTAAAAACATTTATACCCTGACAGATCTGATTTCCAGTCATTGTTCTTTAATCACATTTCACAAACAATAACATCAATCTTGTGGGAACGTAGCAAATTTTCCAATAAAAAAACTTTATTATTAATGCTCCTAGCATTAACAACCATCAGAGATGTATCAAATGTTGCTTTCTCTAAACTTTTAAATTTTCGAACTGGCAAAAATCCTGTCTCATGTTTGTCAAATATTGTAAAATATCTGCTGCAAGAATTCTCTTCCCTGATTTTGACACGTGCATACCATCCTGTCTGAACATGTGTGCCCGAAATTAGGTTTTGGATACTCTGCACAGTTCCATTTTTTAAAACAGGGCATTTTTTCATGTAGGTATTTACCATAAAAAAAAAAAAACTTTTCATTCACAGTCACCTGACTATCCTTTCTATATGTAATTTAAAAAAAAAACTGTCCTAATACCTGTACAAGCTATGCTATCTAAGATGGCTGCAAGTTCCCTACTAACAATCAGAGTCCTTGCAGATGAAATCATTTGTACCAACATGAATGAAAATAGATCCGTACTTTTTACATTAAGGCATTCTAAGGCTTGCCTCACATCTATTTTTGATCCTGAAAAATATAACACTGTTCGACGTTCATTATCTTCTCACAAATTTATCAGCTCTTCTAGTAGCTGAATCTCCAATTACAAGAATATCTTTTTTGTCCAGATCTGAAGAATCTTCAGCTTCTAATTTAGTAATATCTGCTCTGCCAGTCTTTGTACAGGAATGATCTTCATCACCAGTAGTCTTGTTAATCCAGCTGTTTTCATCGCACATTAAATTTGCAAGCAAATAATTCTCAACCAGCTGGCTTTGTACATCCACAGCTCAAGCCACGTAGTCAACATCTGTCTATCTCTTCTTTTTTCCTACAGTAATACTCTTCAGTCCTTCCATGTTCAGTTTTGATTTCTTCCTTTTCACCTGCCCCTTACCTTTTTTCTACCTTCTCTTTTGGAAGAATTATGCCTTTTTCTGTAGACTGAACGTTTTCTGACAGAAAAAAATGTTATTATTCCCTGTAATCTGTGTATTTTATAACAAAATCAATGTCATTTTCAGTATCTATTCTCTTTCCTTTACAGTCATTGGTCTGTTTCTTTTTCTTCCTTGTTATTTGTTGAGAACGTCTTCCTTTCTTTCTTTTTTTTTTATTTCCTTCTATGCCCTCTGAATTCTCAGATTGCTGAAAACTTGTATCCAGAATTCCAAAATTGTCTGTGGCATTATCTTGATTCGTGGGGTTAAGTGATCTTTACCAACAATAGACACTTCCTTTCGTAAATGTGTTCTATTTGCTCTATGCCTAGCATTATTTATCTCACCAGTCCAGTCTCTGATGTATGTAACAACAGTTCTCCAAGCCGTGCCAATTGCACAAGTGCAATCATCATCAGTGAGCCTAGATTTACTTCTAACAATCATCCAACTTTTGACATGAGGGACACAGATCGTCAGTGTTATCAAGTGCTTCCTTTAAATATGCATACCGTTTATCACACTTAACCAGGTATTTGTGCTTTAGCAAATCATTAATGGCATACTCAATTAAGGAATCCATATTCGTCTGCAAATTAATAAAAAACTCTAAAAGAAAAGAAGAATTAAAATCAGTTACCGCAGAATTCAAAGAGGATTTAAAATCCCCTTCTAAAAGAAAAAGCACACAAACAATATACAGTTAAATATTAAATTAAGTACACTGAAGTTGTTGCTCAGAAGGTACAAGTTATGAAAGTCATAGAAAACTGGAATTCCTTTACATCGTGTGCAAATGCACATAGTAGCTTCTGCTCTCTATTGTTCACAGTTGCTCCTATTTTAGTAAAGACGAATAAATCACAAAACAAGAAAAGATTGTTGAGATAAGCTCTGGATTGTATTCTCTGCAGTCTGCATGAATGTATAGCTGACTAGGCTCCTTCAGATGGCTAGAGTTTCCCTGTCTAAAACCTATCCCTTTCTAATAACTAAGAGTGAACATTAATGGTAAAACAACAAAATATAAATCAAAGTAAATATTCTTGTTTACAGGCTTTTGCTTCCTGCAAACCATGGAAACAGTGGTAAGAAGTAAAATATAAATTCAAATAAAAACTTCTGACACCAGGAACTGCATAATGGAGAGGGAACAGGAGGAAGAAAGGATTGTTTAGATAAGCTCTGAATTGTCCTCTCTGCAGTCTACATGAATTTATAGCTGACTAGGCCCCTTGGAATGGCTAGAGTTTGCCTGTCTACAATCTATCCCTTTCAAACAACTGACAGTGAAAATTAAAGGTAAAACAACAAAATATAAATCAAAGTAAATCTTCTTGTATACAAGCTATCCCTTCCTTCCTATAAACAGTGAAAACAGTGGTGAAAATAAAATATAAATTAAAATAAAACCTTCTCTTGCCTGGCAATTGCACATTCAATTACAAACCAATACAGGATTGTTTAGATGAGCTCTGGAAATACGAGCTTTGGATTATCTAGGAAATTGATTCCCATTGGCTGTATTTAATTTGGTAAAACTGTTTTCTCCTCCTACAGTCTTAAGGAAATGTGGGTGTTTGGAGAGTGACTGGCATATCATGTTCAGTGGGATGGTCATAAGGTGATGTAGAGATTATTAATTTGTTTTTAAGTGTGAGGCAGTATCTGCAATAAAGTCATTTCAAACTGTGCTAGGATGGAAGTGTGACCATGGCAGTAACTGGGATCCAGTTTGCCTTTTGCAGACTAGTGCAGTGAAACTCATATATTAGGGACATATGGATAGAGAGACATATGGTATTAACAGTAGTTTGTAGGGAATGAGTATTTTGGAAGGACTTGAAGGAAGTAAGAAGGACAGTATAGTCCAGTTGGGATATCATAACATTCTATGCAACAGCAGTTCAGGGTCCACTAGTTAAACCACTTGAGACTGAGCAGCAAGCTTTGAATTTTGAGTAACTCTAGTACAAGTTGCCTCAGCTTAGGGTTTGAAGGAAAGTAATACCTAAAGTACGTTCAATGTATTTGTATTGATTGGCTTGCTGGATCAAATTAATATAGGGCAAGGAAATGTGGAGTTGGCTGGAGCTCCATACTCTTTTTTTTGATTAATAATAAATAGCATAGCTGCAGTCTTTGAGACACTCAGGGTAAGCTGGTTACTAATAAACCAGCTATGGAGGAGGGTAAGGCTTTTTTAATTGTTTTACAGATTATGGGCGTTAGGGTAACTGTCATGCAAAACAGTGTCATTGACTTGGTGGACAATAGAGGATGGGGCATACTAGAAATTATTTTGCTGCGGCAGGACTATTCACTCAGCGGTGTAAACGTGGGTTCTAGATGATTGCCATTGTTGAATGGATAGCTCCACCCTATGTGCAAAAAATGGGAAAAGAGTTTGTGGTTTTATGGAGAGATGAGTGAGAATAATATGGGACCAAGTACTGAGCATACCTTTCAGCTATCCAGATTTTCTGAAAATGCCCAGACTTTTGCCTCATATCTTTGATCTGTTTCTCATAAAATGTATGGTTTTCTAGCAAATCACTGAGTTCACTAAATAATGATGTACATTTGAGTTTCAGACTTCATGTCCTTCAGAAAATGGATATTAATACAAGTCCTGTTATTCTAACAACTTTCAATGTTTAAAAGAGCAATATTTAATATCTATCCCTATTTTTGGGCCTTTGTCACTCATCATTGTTGTGTTTGTCCAGATTTCTTGTGCTATGAAATCGAGAGGTATGGTACTGAGTCCTGCATAACACCAGAGGAGAAGGGGCTCAATTCAGATGTATGGTTCAGGTTGCAATAGTGAAGGAATGATTGTTGAGGTGTTTACCTTACAGACGCAAGGTACAGGGTTTGATTCTCACCCCTAAATTTGGGAAGCATGGTTAGACTTTAAAAGGCCCACCTGGGGTTATTAGCCTAGTAATCACCTATTAACTTATCAGGTCCTATGGCCAAGACAGAGAACAAATGTATAGATGAGTGGCTGAAGTCAAGCATTTATAAATTACTATGTTATGATTAATGCTCTCAAAGGTTCATTTTAAATAAGTGAAAATTGCACCAGAACATCACCTCATTGAGGGGGTGGGGACTGAGGAAAGCTCTGTTGTGCAGACACAGCATATGTGAGGCATTTAGATTCTAGCTCTATTGAATGTTCCCAGTTCCCCTCCCCAGGAGCTGATGCCAGTGGCATTGAGTTAGGAGCAGGGTTCCCATGGATAAAAAAAGAAATTCACACTAGCAAATCAGCTCATTTCCCTAGATCTATACATTCTGGTAGTGAGACAATACATTGTAGTGAACATGTTATGTCTTGACATGGAACATTGATGACAGTCAATCAGGAAGCCATATTTGTTTATATGGGTAAAAAAAAATTGATCCAAAAGGATATTTTCAAATATTTTAGGGTCAGGACTGGGAAGCAGAAGCGGGGCAGTAGGAAAGTTACGTTTATTATAGAATAGCAGTGGCAGAGTTTGGGGGCAGATTTGAATCCATTTAAGAGGATAAAGAACTCCTATTTTGTGTGGAGTAGTCTACATAGGTTCATAGGTAGGTACTAGGCTATCCGCCCAAGGGCCTACGTAAGCCTAGCCAACAAGGTTCCCTGGCTTATGCCACCCAAGAAAGTTATTTTCCTGTGCCACTGTTGAGCAGAGACACAGAAGTGATCCCCGGGGTGTATTTCCCATTTCTCATCCACTCATCAAGATTTTCTTGAAGAGTGCTAATGAAGAACTTTGCTTGACATAGATGGGTAGCCTGTTCCAGAGTATGGAAAGTCTCTAGGACAGGAATCTATCCCTGCAGCATGTCCTGTTTATTGTGGTGACAAGGTTTAGGTCCCTAGAGCATATAGCTTGGAGGGATTGGGATTTCTTTAGGTGTAGCATGTCCAACAGCTCTGGGTTTGACATAGCTTTATATGTTAGGCAGAGATCACCTCGGAGTAGGCGATATGCTACAGAGTAAAGCTGGAGTTTTTGAGGCGGTTAGTGTAGGGCATTTGTTTGAGGCCAGTAATCCCCTTTGTGAGGTACATTCCAAAAGGGGCGTTGTACTCTATAATGGGTCTAATGAATGTCGAGTAGAGGGGAACAATGACCTCTTTTTTCCTGGATGAGAACCTTTTTATGATGGGGTGTGCCATGTAGAAGGACTTCCTGACTACTGTGGCGATGAGACTATCAAAGGAGAGACTACTGTCCACCTGGGTCCCAAGGTCTCTTATCACACATTCGGTGTTAAGTAGATTGCTTTATGTCGTTGCCTTGGTAACTTCAAAAAACAGTTTGAGATGAGAGGAAATAACTACACCTTTCTTTTTGGGGAATGTAACTTAGTTCTTTAATGAGAAACTTGCATTTTTTGCTTGAGAGGAAGGTAAGTCTGAGAGTTGGGGTCTAATTGGGGAGATTTCCACTTCTACCATGTTTTGTGTCTATTTTTTTTTAGATATTATACTTTTCCATTAGCTATTATATCTGTATTTGATTCTAAGTCTGAAAGAAGGGAAAATATTATCCATAACTGCAGCAAGTAGTGAATTACAAATTTCAAGAGCAATATGGGGGGGGGGGTTGCTTGATTAAGAGAAGACTACTTTATGACACCTAGTTACCTACATAGCTGACTTTATTTGGTTTCAGAACAGGATCTGTAATAGATAAAAAAGTGAAGGAGTGTTGAAGTCTTGTAGGAGATGATAGTTTGGACTGGAAGATGATCATTAAGTGTGTTTAGAAGGCAGGAGGAATATTTGTGATGAAGAGATCTAGAAGAGATTTTTTTCTGTATAGGGTTTCCTACTAACAGGAGAGGAGATAATGTTATGTAAGGATAAGCATTTGTTGGTTTGACGGTTTTGCAGGCCAAGGAGGTTAGTGCTAAGGTCCCCAGTAATAATTATTTTACGGTTGAATAAGAAAGACTGTAGTCTTTGGTGTGCTGGAAATGACTAGGAATAAAGGAAGTGGGGATGTAAACTAATGTTATGTACAGTTTAACATGGTATGGTAGCTGAAAGTTTAATGCTTAACCAGTGCGAGAAGTCTTATTTGTTGTTATTTTGTGCATTAAGACTGACATTTATCTTGCCTTTATTTGAAGCAAGACTCCACTACATATTTTAATGCCTGGTCAGTTACAGTAGAACGTGTGTCACCTGTAATGTAAGCAGGATGATGGGCAAGAAGAGACTTCTGCACACGGCTCAGTCACACCTAGAATGTCAGGGTTGTGCAAGGTCATCCAGCCTTCAGTTATCCCATTTGCTGTTAAAATTTTGGGTATTAAAGGAGCATTCACATCACTCCATTACATTCTAAAGTAAAACTTGGGAAGCCAAGTAATGCCACCTGGACACAAAAATGAGGAGGAAAAACTGTGTCATGTTAGTACCGTGAATAATCTGGAGGCTCAAGTGAATACTTTGGTCCCAGTCAGAATAAGAAACTCAAACGTTAATGACCATTCCCATTTCTAAGGTCACTGCTGCCTTCTTGATCCTTCCATGATAAAGCATCCTACTGACCAGAAGCCTACTCATGCTGCCACTCCTGAGCTGGATTCCCACCTTAATCAGCCTGGTTCCTCGATGTTTTGCTGGCCCATCCTAAAGAAATGCAGTGTCAGACCATCCGTCTTCCTGATATTTTTCTTCACCATGCATGGTTTATGAACAGAAATGTGCTCTCAGTACTCATTTTTCCATGGCACACACAACAGTAACCTTTTTTCACCTGTCTAACTTCTTGAAGTGCTTGTTAGCCTCATAAGTCTCTCGTGATACTATATCAAACTCATTCTTTCAGTGACTTAAGGTATCATCATATTGATATGCACCAGTCTTCTTGGACCCATGATTTAGCTAGTCCAGTTCAGTGACAGACTGTTTCTTCCATTTTAGCCTCCTTACCTGGTAATTCAAACACCTTCTTCTCTGCTGTCCTGTGTCACTTTGCATGGTTTCTTGTTGTGCTTCTTCAGCCATAGTGGCTTCCAGGTGTAATGCCTTAAAATGTCTAACCTTCTGATCTACTATTGTAAACTGTTTGACCTATAAATATGAAACCTCAGTTCTACACTCCTTCTAGTGTGCCATCCAAGCCTATGTAATTTGGAAATCTACTAATTAGTTCCTCCTAACCTACTGATTAATTACTTTAATCTGCCCTTTAGCAGATCTGTTTCCTTGGGCTGACTATCATCACAGAGTGACGCATTGCAGCCATATCTCATCATCCATCATATTACCTCATCTATCATCGTAATCTTCTGGCACAGCCTTCCTAGCCTCAACAGAGGCACCTTTGGTTCTTCATGTGGTGTTTAGGTTATTCTAATTTCCTGATATGATGCACCTCTAATCTTGATGAGGTTTCAGGCAACCTTATCTATGCCATCTCACTAATTCAACCAATATGTGAGGTGGGGAGGGCCTAATGGCCTTACAGTTGTGCTTCTCAATAACAAGGTGTGCAGGGAGGTTCGAGTCTCACAAGGGATAATTGGCTAGGCTTAAAATGGCTCGTAAGGGCAGTTAGCCTAGTACTAATCTATAAATCTATAAATCTATAAATCTATAAAGTATGAGCCAGTCATGGCTCCTAATGTGCTCTGTCAGCTGTCCTTAGCTTATAATATGAATCTTGCTCAGACTCCGCTCCTTTATGTTCTATCTCAGCCACACCTAGTCCTTACTGTGCTGCCACACTTGTCCTTAGCTCACGGTATGAATATCTGTCAAATTCAGTTCCTGATGTCCTGCTTCTGCTGTTCTTAGCTCATAATGTGAATCTTACTCAGACTCCTAATGTGCTCTCTCAGCCACTCCCTGTACCTATTGTGCTTCTACACCTGTCCTCAACTCACAATGTGAATCTGAGTCAGCTTCAGTTCCTGCTGTGTTGTTCCAGCTGTCCTGAGCTCATAATGTGAATCTCTGTCAGCTTCAGTTCCTGCTGTGCTGTCCCAGCTGTCCTCAGCTCATAATGTGAATCTCTGTCAGCTTCAGTTCCTGCTGTGTTGTTCCAGCTGTCCTGAGCTCATAATGTGAATCTCTGTCAGCTTCAGTTCCTGCTGTGTTATCCCAGCTGTCCTGAACTCATAATGTGAATCTCTGTCAGCTTCACTTTTTAAGGACATATTTTAGACAGTCACACCTCATAATGTACTCTCTTAGTCATCCTTAGTGATATATATGTTGCCTCAGATAGCCTTTGTGACTGATTTTCAGCATAAGGTATGGATGTGCTGTCTCAGTCAGCATCACCTCACAATTTGTTGTATTAGCTAGCACCAGCTGTTGATGTGGTTTCTCAGCTATCCTTAGCTACTGGTCTGTTGCCCCATTCAGCCTCAGCTGCTGAGTTGCTGTCTCAGCCACTATTAGCCTATTTGCCACCCTAAACTAACTCAGCTTTTGATCTGATATGTCAACTCTCTTCAATCCATCATGCACTGAGTAAGTCTCAGTACATGGCATGCTGTTATGATAGTCTATCCAATCAGCTTCAGCACCCGATGTCTCCTCATACTGCTTAACCAGTTTTGTCTCCTGATATGCTGTCTCCATTTCAGTTTCCAGTATGGTTCACAAATCAGCTGCAGCTTCTGATATGTTGCCCCAAATTGTCTAAGTCCTTGATGTGCTACCACAGTAGCCTCAGCTCTAGATTATCTGCCTCAGATAGCCTCTTCTTATGATGGGCTGTAGTTTCAACTTGCAGTGTGTTGTCTTAGCCTCTGTTTCTCATGTGCTGCATTAGGTTGCATCAGGTCCAAAGGTGCTACCTCAACGTAGCATCTCATGATACAATAGTTCATGTTCAGCTTCTATTTTACTGGTATAATCAACCTTAGTTACCCAACTGATTTTTCAGCCAGTCTCTTTCACATTACATTCCACCATCATCAGCCTGACCTCCTGACACTCTATCCAGGCAGCCTCAGTTCACAATGTTCTAACTTGCATATCTTCTGTGCCTCTATCACTCTATCATCCTGGCCTTCAGATTTTATATCTAGATAACCACAGTTTCTTTTGTGCTCTCTCATTCATCCGGGATTTGTAATGCACTGTTCCAGCCTGCCTGACATTCTAATGCAGCATCTTAACCTTTCAGGACCCTACGTGTGCCCTCTAAGCTTGCTTAATATAGGTTATTCAGCTTCATCATCCAACAAGGGGCATCTGCATATTGCCCTAAATTATTACTGAAGACTATACCACTTCTATGGAACCATCTCCCCTTTCACATAAAGCAGAGTAATTCTCTTACTCTCTTCAAATGTAACTTGGACGAATGAATGGGTAATTGCAAATTCACCCCTAGTTTAGGACCACTGACACTCATAGATATGGGAAACATGGAATTAGCCCACATATACTTGTCCGGCCCATCTTTGGAGACTTGTATTGCAAAATATAAGGGTTAATAATTACCACTGGAATGTAAGGCTAGGCTTCTTAAGATCTTTGCAGGTCAGCAGCCTATTAAGTACCTATAAATCAATACATTACAATATGGTACACCATAAAAGGTAATCCTTAACTCTGAGGTTACTAAATATGACTAAAATATCTTCAGATACTGTGATGATTTTTATTTCCTGCTACAAATATTCAATAAAAAGCCAAACCAATGGAGTGCAAGGAAAGTGTCCTATGCTGTTAGCAACCTGGGTTCTACAAGTGCCTCAAACCCTGGGGGATTGGCCAGGGATGGCTAAATTAAACAGCTCAGGGCACACTTGAACTTGTCAGGGGGAAAACAAGCATACTGTCTTTGCACATGTGTCATTTGATTAGCATCTGGCTTGGACTTCTAACTCACCTAGGTAGTCATGATTATACATTCTGACCTACAATAACAAGAAATATAGGATATTAAAATAAAACAGTACACCATGTATAAACCATGTAGATGTCCAAGCCCTTTCTTTACTTAGATGGACAGCTGTCTGAACATTCCTACCTCATCAAATAAGATGAGACCCATCATCACTGACATATGGGAAACGTAATGTCACCATAATAAGTTTAATCTACTGACTCCAACAATACCACAGGGCTGAAGTTACTGGGATTTGGGAGGACAAACAGAAAACATAAAAAATACATGGGAATATGCCCTGACAGTAGAAGGTTGTTTCTGAGGTTACAGATGCCCTCAGAAAAAAAATATATTAAATAATTTACATTCATTATTATGTAACAATGTATTTCCACCAAAAAGTGAAATCATGTCATAAACAATATAGTTAAAATGCAAGTATAACCCTTAAAGAAAGCAGTAAATCACAAATCATGGTTTCCTTAAAACACAAGCTACCGTTAAAGACCACAAAAGCAAAGTCTGAATGATACAGAGAGCAGTGTAAGGGCAGACAGAAACAAAAGCCGGGCACTTCTGCTGAAGAAAGGAACATGACAGGTCTGAATGTCTTATAAAGTGAGCAGGAAACAATCAGTATTCTGTTTGGTGTGCATGTGTGTGGGGGGTGTATTTTGCATATTTCTGTATTCTAAATTTAATTTTAACGTATCTGAGAGTTTTTAATTCAATCTTCAATTCTGTCAATGAAGCAAAAGGCTTAGGAACAATGTGAAAGTAAACATATTTAACGTAGTTTTAATTACAGTTACCTAATATCCTAACACACCAGGTATTTCATCTTTAACAGTCTGAGGTGTCTCCAAAGCTATTGTTATCTTGGTTATAGGCAGTTTAGGTAAAGCAAAATGAAACCTGCACTTTTTTCTTATCTTAATCAGAGCATACACACTGTTATCATAGCATAATAGCATCTGAAAGGGGAAAATGTGTAATTGCACAGACACCCTGATTCTGTAATATACTTATTAAATGCATTCTTATACTTCTTGTAGCTGTGCAAAGGTGTGTGCAGCCATGGTACAAAAGTCACAGGATACCTCCCAGAGGGCACCTCCCAAGTGAGCTGCAGGAGGAAAAGCAATACTTAACCTTTTGAATCCCCTAGTGTTATAATTATGGTGTATATTTCTGCATTACAAAGTAAATATTACACTTGCATCATCATGGATAAAATAACATTTAGTTTTGCAAATAAAAAAATTTATATGATCACTCTCATAAAAATCCTATAGTAATGACCTTCTATCAGAATGCATCACGCTTACTTCTTCCAGATTTACAGTGCAATACAAGGGGACCTACTATAAGAAATAAAAATAACAGGAAACTAAGAGCGAGAGTGAAAACAGGGAGAAATGTTACCAGCAAATGAAGGGACAACATGATAAATTTATCTCCCTTTTATGGGAGCAGAAATTCATTCTGTATAACAACAAAACAGAAGACTCAGACTAAGGGATGGAATAAAAAATTATGGTTATAAAACAAGAGATTAAGAAGCTGGCTGTGCATACTGACACAAGCTTTTATTGAAACATTTTTCCGTAACATTTATCTTAACTTTTCCTTAATTAAGTAAAGTTTGTGACTGTTTTTTTCAAGCAATGGGGACATTTTTTGAGCACTGGATCAGTTTCCAGGGAGAAATGTGTTTGAAACCACAGACCTACACTATAGATAGAAGACAGGAAGAAACTGAATATGGTAACAGCATGCCCTTGTTGCTAACAGAGACATAGGCCTAAGGGAGGGGGGGACAGGATGAAGAAAGAAGATAAGGGAAGAATACAAGACTTAGGTGAAATGAAAGAATGAAGGTAGGGGTAGGTACTATATGGCCCAAGAAATAAAAATAAACCTGTTATTTCAAATACGGATGCAACAATACAGACAGCAAGGAAATGTGAAAAGGTCCGACTGGTGCAAAGTGCAATATAAAGACAGAAAATAAATGTCAAGTATATCAAAAAGCAAATGTGAATGTGTCATCAAAGACAAGTCATGGAAGAAAAAAACAGGGATAAATCAAGGAAAAGAAGAAGATAAGTGGAAAAGATAAGGAAAGCATACAATGGCATTCAATTAACTGCAAGATGCTAAAATTAGGGACACTGCACAAGGATTTGTCGGCATGCTAAAACACAGAACACATTTTTTATTCTGGACACATTTAAGGCAGCATTAAAAAATAGATAAGTTAGCAGCTGGATTCGATCATAGTTCTTGCAAAACAGTAGGGACCACATTTGTTTATAATCCAAAATAGGTGAAACTTAACTGAGTATGCATTAATTACTGAGGCTTCTACAAACAAACAGGATCTATGTACCACAAGGTCATTGGTCCTCACAGTTTATCTTCACTTGAAGTCATATTAATGCTTGTGAAAAACAAATGTATATTGTTGCAGCTTGAGATTATGTCACCATAAATGTATGTAATAAGTGTACAGCTAGTGCTGATTTAGGGCAGTAAAAGTTAATTATCCTGTTTATATACTGTCATTACCAACCATGTGAAGACACTAACAGAAAGTTACCTACAGTCTATCAAAACAGCCCATGTGCCTCAGCTAACGTAATCCTGCCAAATGATATCACACCTGGTAATGCGCAGTTAGCATGATATGGCATAAACCTTCATCAACAGATAAATTAGACATGCTGGTGTGATAGATTCATTCCCCAATGTATCCCCCACCTCTGGACCCAACTTCTACTACATATAAAGCAGAGTAGCACCACCTATATGATAAACCTAGATAACTGGTCTGGCAGCCTCAAATTCTCTTCTAGTCTATCTTTCTTGTGTTGGTCGCTTGAGGCCAGAGGAAGCATATAAATATGGTTAATGCTTGTGTTGAAAATGTATTTGTAAAGTTGCTTATGTTAAAAATGTATTAATAGTGAGTCCTGACTGTATTCTAACTGAATTAAATGTATATATTTTAACAGAGGATACTGGAAGAGAAGAGGTTAATCACAGTCTAGCTGCAGCTAACAATGAAAAATGTTCTGAAATTGAATTACTGGGTCTAGGCTATAAAGATTGTATCTTACAGTTCTGACTGCAGCCAGAGACAAAATGTCCAGAAAAACAAGTACTAGGAAGCCTTCTGTATTGTCTTTAGCAGTGAACTAATTGCTACTCTAGAAGAGTAGAAATTTGAAATTGTTTTATGGCTTCCAGAAGCTGCATCAGATCTTAGCAAGGTGTGTGTGTGTGTGTGTGTGTGTGTGTGTGTGTGTGTGTGTGTGTGTGTGTGTGTGTGTGTGTGTGTGTGTATTATTGACACATTTGTGCTGAATCCTGGCAGTTTCTAGCAATGCGGGGTTGCATGGGAACCAGAAGTCAGATGACCAGATGTATGTGATGTCATTCTGTAATCCATCACTAAAATAATGTTTAATACTAGGTGAGACTGAAGTCTCTGACCAGTCTGTTTTTGCAACCTAACAAGGAAGAACCCTCACCTACTTCATCTTGCCTTGCTCTAGTAAGTCAACCAGGGAATAGTAATTCTTTAGATCAGTCAGGAAAATATAGTGAGATTAGTTAGCTATTGTTTTCCTGTAATTGTGTGAGCCTGTCCACCTGTATTATTTGTATTATTTCCCATGACTGAAACTCTGGTGTTTATTGTAAATAGATATTTAGCATGTTCATGTTCTTTTATTATGTATTATTAAATATATTTAAACTTTTCATTGTGGCTGTTTTTTTAGAGTATATTTTAATCTCTGAGAGTACTTATATATATTTCTTGACAGCTCTGGCCACCCCTGAAAGCCTTACTGCATTGGCCAAAAACTACCATTTGTATTAATATTAAATTCACTCAGTATAATTGGGTACCCTTGGAAAAGCCTTGGAGCAGCTGGCTTGGAATGTCTGTTGGTGGTGTAACTACCTTATAATCTGGGCAGAAGGTGGCATAGTTAGTAAATCTGTGCCAGCCTTTCCCAGGTGTGTGCTTGTGTGTGTGTGTGTGTGTGTGTGTGTGTGTGTGTGTGTGTGTGTGTGTGTGTGTGTGTGTGTGTGTGTGTGTGTGCGTGTGTGCGTGTGTGTGTGTGTGTGTGTGTGTGTGTGTGTGTGTGTGTGTGTGTGTGTGTGTGTGTGTGTGTCTGTGTCCAAATCAAATCTCAAATAGTGTGTCTGTCAGCTGCTTGGAGCATTCACACAAAGCATTGGTTTCACAGAGAGGGTGCTGGAGGACTGGGTTTGGACACTCAACTAAGGGCTCAACTCTACAGCTGTACCAGTGGGGAGTCTTATTGAGGATCTGGAGAGAGAGAGAGAGAGAGAAACAAGTCCCCAGACTGAGTGTGCTCCCTGTGTGCTCTTAAGGGGAAATTGTGTTTGATGCAGAGAACTGCATCTGGAAAAACTGGGTGTATACATTTTTGTTCCAAGTGAACATCCCTCTCCAGTGCCAATGGTGAGGATTCAGGCTCCTTGATTACTGGCCCAGAGTAGGGACATCACAGTAGGGCTAGAATTAGAACCTGGCTTGGAATTAAAATTGAAGCTACCATTAACAGCTTCAGTTAGGATTAGGTCTTGAGCCAGGATTTAGTTTAGGTTTATGGTATACTGTTAGGGTTAGCATAAGGTTTTGGTTTAGGGTTAGGTTTTTATTACGGGTTTAGGTTAAAGTTAAGCTGTACATTCACTGCCATACACCAAGCAAGTATAGTACAATATGCAGATGATTCGACTTTAATATGTATAGCCCCCACAATATCCCAGACTACAAGAAATCACCCAAATTTCTTTCTCTTCAGTCGAAACCTGGCTGAAAAATTCAAACCTGCTCCTTAATCACAATAAAACAAAACTGATGCTCTTCATCCCAAAACATTATCTCCATCAAAAATAGTCTTTCTAGGTTACATCAGCAAATAATACCAAAATTGTGGCAGTACCATAAACTAAATTACTGGCCATTGTAATAAATGACAATCTCAAATTTTATCAACATATTCTTCAAACAATTAAAAAGACCCACCAGAAACTTGTTTCCCTTTACAGGGCAAAACAGTACCTTACAGACCCAACAAGAAAAAAACATAGCTTAATCCTATTTGCTTCCAACTCCCTTATATACCCCACCCATCCTTACAAACTTAAGCTCTACATTAAAGTCCAAGCTAGCCTCCTGTTACAACAAAGTAGCTAAATTTGCTACAAACACTGCACACAGAACTCAGAACTGCCAAGCCTTAAAGCAGCTTAATTAGATAGAGCTTAACAACTACATAAAGTACTGTCAGCTAGTTATGGCAATGTCTTGCATTACAAAACATATTACCCTTCACCTTTACAAGGGATTTCCATTCTGGGGATAAATTCCTACTAAGCATTCCTAAAGCAAATAATTCCTCAGGAGGCTCACTCTAATCCCGTCACATCTCCAAACTCTGGAACAACATCCCTATACAGGTAAAAAAGATTAACAACCTCCCAAGCTATAAAATCCATCTCAAACAATCCCTTACCCAATCCTAGTCCTGCTCATGTTCATCACCAGGTTGAGACCTCTAGTAAAAGCAGACATTTCTTACTGCTTATTACAAATGTTTTGCCCTCCTCTACTTGAATCATTACACCCCTAGCAACTTTCCCTCCTGCACTTGAATTAATGCATCCCTTTTCACCACCCTTAAACAACACTTCTCATCTTGCTCTTTTTCTAACTGCCCCCATCTACCGCTCTTCCCCTCTCATGCATTTCCTGTATACCTAAGTTATAAACCTTCTAGATACACCAGTTTGGAAAAGGCAGCCGAAACAGAACCAATCCTATACCCTGCTCTCTGTCATATGCTATTACCACTGTCCTCCTGTACAATACCATCCCCTCCTACATAATTTTATGACTTACATGAATATAACTCTTAAACTCTTTACAAACATATACAATACTAAAATCTCCCTTCCTACCAACTTCTTTACGCATCTTGAACTACTTGCAAACCTTTCTTTACTGAAATGAAAGAATGCTAAACTTCTTTGCAATAATGTTTCCTTTCTGCAGTAACAATGCATTTACTTCTGCAAGATTTTACAGCTGAAACAACTGTATGGCATTATAATTGTTAGTGTAAATACTTTACTGTATATGCCTGTCTTGTAATTATGTTTGTTGTTTCATGAGAAATGTAGCTGTTGTTTTTTTAAGAACTGCCTGAAATTTACTTCTTAATATAGATATATTATGGTGGAGTTTTTCTCCCTGGGCCTCCAATGAAAATGGACTCTGCCCAGTCAGATTTTCCCAGTCAACAAAGACGAATAAGTAAATAAATACATTAAAGATTAGGTGAGAGATAAGTCTATGAGGCATGAGAGGCTTCACCTTCAAAGAGTACTGTAGAAAATTTGTGTATTATGTCTTCTGCATTTTTGGTGAATAAATGTTTCAATAAAATAGTCATAATTTTTTGACTATTTGTATTCAGTCGTGTTGTCTTTCTCTTTAATATCTCTTCAGTCCCCATGGTACATTGTTAATGAGACTCCCTATTATGCTGTCGCAGATGCAGGTTGTCGAATGCGTCTTTGTTGAACTGAAAAGTGTGAAAAGGCAAAATAGCGAAGCATCTTTTCAGTGAACTTTTTTCCCTGGAAAATAATTTGTTTGGCCGCTTTCGCTACTTTGCCTTTTCAGTACATTAATGGGATCTCGGAGTTGGTATATTTAAATAGGGGTGTGTGGGGGTGGAGGGGCGAAGCCCCCCACATTATGTAATGTTTTACAGTTGTTTTGTTTTCTTTTTTTTGTTTCAGAACAGTGATTTATTTCCTTTGGAAAAAAATCACTGTTCTGAAGTTTCAACGTTGTAAGCTTTCACTTACATGGGGTCGATTATGTGTTGTTTGCTCTTCTGAGCGTGCGATATCATAATATAGACCCATTAATGAGATATGTATGACAGAATGTTAATACACAGAAAGTTCTGGTAAAGGTGCAGAAGCATAAAACTGTTGCCATGTTTGGTAGTCCCATAAAACTGCTGATATTAAGTAGATGAGCAGGGGTTAAGAGATAGTCATCTTAAAAAATAAGTATTGTTATGTTGGTGAGATTTGGGTGATGTCATTTGATGCTCTTGAAGTTTCAAAATGGTGTACAACCCTACAATCAATATAATTTTCAAATATTAGCACTTGGGATGACCATTTTATGCATTCATAGGTTCATAGTTTTAGCTACTGCTGTTTTAGCTACTTTTCAGTGTATATATATATATATATATATATATATATATATATATATATATATATATATATATATATATCTTTCCTGCAACTAGTATAGTCCAGATTCAGATTTGCTGTATCCAGGACTGTACGTAAGCTTCTGAGCCCCCCAAGCTTTCTGTGTTGGAGGAAAGCCTTCTAGCTTATCAGTGGGAGTGGTAAGCACTAGGTAACCTATCTACCACATAAGTAGTGATCCTGGCCCAGAAATTGTAGTTATTGGCCGTTTGGGCAGTTTTTCCATCTCTCTCAACTTTCTGATTTAAAAGCCCGCATTTGCACTTGTTTCCCCCCTTTCCTGTAACTAGTTTAGTCCAGATACAGATTCTTAGTTTTAGCACTTGAATCTGCTTATTCGTGATCAGCACTTGTTCAGAATTTGTAAGCACTAAATAACCTACTAATTACTACAGCACTCAACCTTCCTCATTACCTAGAGGAAAACAGTTTTGGTACTTACTTTCCTGACTTCCTTAGAGAAAAACAGCTCTTGTACTCACTTTCCTCACCTATCTAAAGGAAATTTTTTTTTATTCAGGCATGTCCAAGGGTCAGCTCCCAGTGTTCTCTCCTGTCTATCTGATGAATCTGGGCATCTTGGGGCAATGTAGAAATTGCCTCATGTACACAGACAACCCTCTCCTCCTACCACCCAACACTACAACCTGTGAGAGATGCACTTATCTAGCCAAACTGGATGTAAAGCTCTCTCCAATCAAGACTGAACTTAACAGTCAAGAGGAGAAGGTAAACACTTGCACGACACCACACTCATCACATAGTCTCACTAAATCTACACCACCAAAATCCACACATAGAAATACAAAAACATTCACGGAGGCTCTCAATAATAATCTGCTCAAGCAACAGAGACCTCCAAAGCAGAAATGCAAGCAACCTCTAACCCACCAACACAACCCAAATGACACATAGCCCACAGACTCAGTGTGCCACTCAACCACAGCCAATAAGGCAAAACAACGTACCCAACACACTAGTCATAGGTGACTCTATAGTCAGGCACACTGATGTCCCACTCACCAGGCTAAACAAGGAGAAGGTTACTGTCAGCTGCCTGTCGGGTGCCAAGATCCACCACATAACCCACGCACTTAGGTCACTCCACAAAAAGTAGAAATATGACTCTGTCATTGTCCATGTTGGTGTGAATGACCTGAGATGTACCTCCCTAGACTACATGAAAAGAGACATGGAAGAGCTCTCCGATCTTGTAGCCCAGGCAGGTATCCCCCTAGCCCTGAGTAGCATTCTGCCATCACCCAGAAGGATGACGCAGTACAAGGACAAAATGATTGACTTCAACAATTGGCTAAGCTTCTGGTGCCATTCTAAAGGGATCCAGTATCTGTCTGCCTGGGATGACATGGTCGACAGACCATGATGCTTTGCCAGAGATGGCCTGCACCTGTCACCCCTGGGATTCCGGATACTGGCTAAGGTTCTTGCTGCCCCTATAGTGCCTTTTTTAGGCAAGGTTCAAATGACAAATTCACCACTGTAACAGGATCAGGCAAGCAAAAACTGAGGGTGATGCTACTCAATGCTAGAAGTCTAAATCTCAAAATGCACTCACTCGAGGCACTCCTTAAAATGGAGAACATCAATATCTGTGCAGTGACTGAGACCTGGTTCAAGGCTCCAGAGAGCACCCCTGCACTACCAGGCAATAACTCATACCACACTTTTCAGCCATGTAACCTGGACCAGAACACCAAAGGCAGAGGCGTGTCCATATTCATTAAGGATATCCACACCTCCAGGCTAGTTGCTCAGCATAATACAGCCGAGGTTATTCAAGTGCAACTAACTCTGGGCAAAACTGCAATCCAAACTGTAGCTTGCTACAGATCACCTATCATGCCTCAGGATTCCCACTCCTCTTTTCTTGATGTACTGGAAAATATTAGGGTTCAACCAAACACCCTAATAATGGGTGATTTCAACTACCCCACCATTAACTGGGAAAACTACTCATGTACCAACTCCTTCGCTCAACGCTTTCTGGAATTCATAAACTCCAATGCCCTGGATCAACTTATCCACACCCCCACCAGGGGCAACAATATCCTAAATCTAGTCATTACTAACATGATTGACCGGTGTTCCACACCTGAAGTCAATGCCTCATTGGTCAGATCCAACCATAAGCTAATTACCCTAGATATCCACACCCTGCTCTCACCCCCCATTAAGGAAACCATGGTAAAAAATTTCTCCAAAGCCAACTTCATGCTTCTTAAGACAGAAGTGGTGAACTTCATGACACCCATGCAGATGGACAATACAGTTATGACTACTGAATCCTACACAATTGCACTTTATAAGCACTTCCATGAGTGCATGGATCATGCTATCCCAATCAGAACCAAGACGCTATCCCCCCAAAAAAGGAAGTCAATCTGGTGGACCCCTGCCATAAACAAACTGTACAACAGAAGGAAGAAACTGTTGCAAAAGACAGTAAAATCCCATGAGTGGAGGAGCTCCCTGGTCAGCCTCACTAAGAAGCTGTGATCCCTGATAAAATCCTCCAAAGCTAGTTACGAAAACAAAATCGCCACTGATTCTAAAGACAACCACAAAGAATTCTATAGCTATGTCACGAATCTCAATGGCAGCACTCAGATCTGCTCTGAATTACAGCACAATGTCACTAAATATACAGACCCAACTGATATTGCCAACATCCTGGCAGATAGGTTCAGTGCTAACTTTACCCCGCTCTCACCCCCTAAAGAGCCCATCTCTATACCGGAAGAATGCAAAGTTCCTGTAATCACGGCTGCACAGGTAAAAACCACACTCTCCAAAGCCAAGAACACAGCATCCATGGGACCAGACAACATCCCAGGCTGCATTCTACATGAACTACAGAACGAACTAGCACCCCACCTAAGTACCATGTTCAATCATAGCCTCACCTCAGGCTTTGTAACTGCTAAATGGTGCACAGCAATGTTTATCCCACTCCACAAGGGGGGAGCCACCACGGACCCTGGGAACTACTGCCCCATTATCCTGACGAGCCTGGTCTGCAAAGCCATGGAACGTATCATCATGGAACTTATAAACAAAGACATGGGTAATCTCCAAACTCTGGACCCCACACAGTTCGGGTTTGTAAAAGGCAGATCATGTCTCCTAAACCTGATAGACTTCTTTGAAGCAGTCACCAAAGCCGTAGACAAGGGTAAGGTGGTTCACACAGCCTATCTAGATCTTGCCAAGGCTTTTGACACCACCACCCACTCTGGAATTATAGAAAAATGCACTAAACTAGGTATAAATCCCTATGTCACAAGATGGGTTGCAAACTGGCTCACTGACAGAACCCACACTGTGAAAGTAGCAGACTCCATATCCGACTTCAGACCAGTGACAAGTGGAGTACCACAGGATTCAGTCCTGGGTCCTCTCCTGTTTGGTATCTACTTCTCTGAAGTACAGGCTAACACAGAAGGTCTTTGGCTAACAAAGTTCGCAGATGACTGCAAACTAGGAGCCATAATCGAAACTCCTAATGATGTGGACATCCTACAAAAGGGCCTCACTGAGACAGATGCCTGGTGTCAGAGCCATGTCCTCAAGCTCAATGCCAAAAAGTGTATTGTCATCCCCTTTGGTAAAAACTCTGTACCCATGAACTACCACATAGGAGGTAGTATACTTAACACCGAAAGTGTGATAAGAGATCTTGGGACACAGGTAGTCAGTAGTCTCTCCTTTGATAATCACATTGCCACAGTAAACAGGATATCCTTCTACGTGGCACACCTCATCACAAAAGGTTTCTCATCCAGAAAAAAAAGGTCATTGTTCCCTTCTACTCATCACTCATTAGACCCATTATAGAGTACAACGCCCTTTTTGGTATGTACCTCACAAGACATCTACAACAACTGGAAAGGATGCAGAAATACCTCACAAAGAGGATTACTGGCCTCAAACAGATGCCCTACGCAGACTGTCTCAAAAAACTCCAGCTTTACTCCGTTGCATATCGCCTACTTAGAGGTGATCTCTGCCTAACATACAAAGCTATGTCAAACCCAGAGCTGTTGGACATGCTCCACTTAAAGAAATCCCAATCCCTCTGAGCTACACGCTCTAGGGACTTAAACCTTGTCACCACAATAAACAGAACATGCCGGAGTGATAGATTCCTGTCCCAGAGACTTCCCATACTCTGGAACAAACTACCTATCTATATCAAACAAAGCTCCTCATTAGCACTCTTCAAGAAAAATCTTGATGATTGGATGGGAAATAGGAAATTCACCCCAGGGATCACCTCTGTGGCTCTGCTCGACAGTGGCACAGGAAAATAATTTTCTTGGGTGGCAAAAGCCAGGGTACCTTTTTGGCTGGGATTGTATAGGCCCCAGGGCCAATAGCCTAGTACCTGCCTATGAACCTATGAACCTATAGGTTCATAGGTAGGTACTAGGCTATTGGCCCTAGGGCCTATATAAGCCTAGCAAAAAAGGTACACTGGATTTCGCCACCCAAGAAAATTATTTTCCTGTACCATCACCAGATTGCAGTACCATGGTGCAGTGTTGTTGATGTAGAAGAACATTGTTACTAACACAACCTTCAGGAATAACAGGTAACACAAAGAATAAGGTTCAAAATCTGCAAGGGATATTTGTCACCAAGTACAAGGTAAAATGAGTGGCAGAGATTCAGAAAACTGTAAGCGCTAAGTGTAAGCATGACGCATTCAGAGCAAACTGTTTACACTTAGCATCCAGGCTACGTAATTTAATTCACATAATGTAAGTTAAAGACCTAGTTCCTAGTTCCTCTGCTGTTTAATGTTGTTTGTGACAAAATGAGATACTGCTAGCCCAGCTAGCTGGAATTTTATAAATAATTATATGTCATTTGTGAATATCGAAATTACTTATATAAGATGGTTGTGTTACAACTGTATTTGAACTGTATGCCGTGTGTATATCAAACTGGTTTGTACAGACATGTGTGTTGAAGGGATATTTTGTAAAGTGTTTGTGTATGAGATACATCCACAGTGTGCCCTGCTGGAGGAAAACAGAAATGTACATGCACTATAGTAATAGTCTAAATGCATATATTCTAACAGTGGAAACTGGAATACAGGAGGTTAACTTCAGTCCAGCAAATTCTAGGAAAATACCTGAAATTAAATTACTTTATAGGCTACACAATAAAAGATGGTGTCTTTCAGTTTTCAATGCAGCTGGAGATAGTCTGTGCTGGAAAACTTTCTGTATTGTCTTTAGGGTGAACTAATTACTAGTTTTGAAATGTGAAGGAATGCAATTGTTTTATGACTTCCAGCATTTGCCAAAGATCTGAAGTCTATGTATTTTTACAGGTAGATGCGAAATGCTACCAGCTGCCACCAGTGCTTGTTTTGGGCCTGTGGACTATAAGTCAGATGACAAGTAATGATGTCATTCTGCAAACTAGCCCAACAGTAATGTCTGAGATATTAATTTAAGAAGTCTCTTAGGGAGACAGAGCATTCTGCATTTTGTTTTGGACCTGACAACAACTATAAGAACCATTCACCACATCTGCATTGCCCCAATGAAATAAGTTTCTAGGGAACAGTATAATTCTCATAGATATAGTTAGGAATATAGTAAAGCTTAGTTTATATATTTGTATTTATTTATTTGAGACTGTCCTGCAATGTTGTTTTAAATATTTCCTGTGGTTTTGAACTCTGATGTCACTGGGAATATATATTTTTAGTTTTGTCTTGTTTATTTATTATTTATTATTAAATATATTTACACCTTTCATTGTGGCTGATCTGTGTAGAGATCTTTAAGTTCAGAGAGTATTTGCATATTTATTTGGTGACAGTGTGTGGGCCACTCCTAATAACCTTGCTCTTGATCAAACTACTATTTGTATTAGTATTACTATTACACAGTAAAATTGGACACCGTTTGTTAAGAGCTTTAAAGTAGCTGATAAGGGGTTCTGGTGGCAGTGATAAGAACCTTATAGTTTGGGCAGAAGGGGGCATAGCTAGTAAATCTGTGCCAGCCTTTCCCAGGTGTGTGTGTGCAAAACAAATCTCCAAGAGTGTGTGTGTCAACTACTTGGGCAGAGACACGAAACACTGGTTGGGCAGAGAGAGTGTTGGAGGACTTGGCTTGGAACCCTGGCTAAGGATGGACCTCTATAGCTGTGCCAATAGGGAGTCTTATTGGGAATCTGGATAAAGACTGAGAAACCAGCCCTGAACTGACTGTGGTCTCTGTGTGCTCTTAAGGGAAATTGCACTTGATGCAGAGGGCTGCATCTAGAAATACTGTCTGTGTACCTGTCATCCTCCCAGTGTATGCCCCCCACTGATGCCAGTGGTAAGGACTGAGGCTCCTTAATTACTGGTCCAGTGGTGGGGCATCATGTTGTGTATGGAGATTTCTGGTGAACAACAGCACATTTAAGCATCAAGTGCATGGAGAACAATTGGAGATATTATTGTAACTGCCCTGTGCAGCAAAAGTGTACTGAAATGATTATGCTTAGTAGCTTTTGTGTTTTAATTAAGCTTTCTTACTCAGTAAACATAGGCCATGACTATGGTTCGCCTTCCTATATGTGTGAATACGGATCTATGTTATATGAATGACTTTTTAAATAGTTGAATTTCATATGAGCAAATTCATATGATCAACTAGTAAAAAGTTGAACATATGTAAAAGTTCAAAAACAGAATTTTAACAGGGGGCAAGCCCCCCTGCACCCACAACACCCACCTGCTAATTATATATACAAACTCTGAGATTGCACTACAGTAAGGAAAATGGCATATTTCCCAATCCCCACTGTATCGAGATCTGAGGACAATTCACTGTTTAAGCAAAAAGGGATACATTAGACTTTTTTAAATCATCTGTCATATGAGTTTGATCATATGAAATTCAAGTATTTAAAAAGTCAATATTTTAAAATAGACCCATGTGAATACAGGCAGTGATTGAGATTCCTCTGCCTACATGTGTGAACATAGGCCATGACTCTGGTTTCTCTACCAACATGTGTGGACAGGGACTGGGATTATGTTCCATTCGCATGTGTTGACATAGGCTAAGATTGTGGTTCATTTGTCTCCATGTGTCAATAAAAATCCTGTTTGTTATTTTCACTTATTCTATATATCTGGAAATAACCTGTGATCGTAGTCCTTTATTCTGCTTGTATGAACATTACCTGTAATCATAGGTCCTTTATCTGCATGGGTAGCTACAAGCTGAGACCATGGTTACTTCACTTCCATATCTAAACATAATCTGTGGCCATGAGTCTGTTTTAAATATCCTTGAGAGGCACAGCAGCCATCCTATCTTGTAAGCATATACATATCTACCCCAACATATGCAGAGGTTCTGAAAACAGTACATACAAAAGCCTCATCATGAAAAAAGTGAAAAAAAATAGAACTCATACGTATAACACTGTACAAAGAACTCCTGCTGATCTCAAAAGGTAGCAGATTCACAATCAACATAATACAACAGTGAGGAAAGCCCATAATAACAAAATACCCGAGGCTGAAAGACTGTAATTTAGACACTTTGAAATGGCAAAGCCACAAAATATCTTAATCATGAGTGATTCCATTGTGCATAAAACATATGCGGGGTTTTACACAAATTTATAATAGCGTCCTGCCTTTATGCAGCCAAAATTAGGGACATCTCAACTAGGACAAAAATGATTAAAGGTAATTGTGATATGGTTATGCCTCGTATTGGAGTGAACAATCAAAGGATGACTTCTCTTCTATACATGAAACAACATATGGTGGGATTACTGAACAATGACAAAAGTACTGGGAAAATGTGCTTGCTTACCAAAATCCTCCTATCACTTTGCATGACAGCAAAATATCAAGACATAAATATAGCTTTCAGTCACCAGCTAGGGTATGGATTCCTTAAAACTGAATTCGATAACTTTCATGTAGGAAATATGTGGGCAAGCAGTTGAATTGCCCTGCACAAATGACCTTCATCACTCTTGCCAGGGAGTATGACTGATGAACGAGACATTTTTTATCCCAAAAGAGTCTTTTCTAGTGTTCTTCAAACTGAAATAAAAACTTGAAAATACACAAGATGAAAACCACCAGAAGTCTCAGCAATACAACAGGTGACTTAGACTCTTTTCTTTGCTTTGGGGGTGCAGATATCTGTATCATTACTGGAGCTTGGTTTAAAATCCAGATTCCAAGGTATACCTCCCTTTACTGTTATAGATCAGATGAGACAGGCTATGCTGTCTCAGTATCTTGTAAGTAACCTCTAAAACCCAGAAGCCAAAGAATATCTCAGGGTTAGAAATTGCTCATACAGTCATAAATATCAGCGGTACTGAGCACATTATTACAGGGCCGTACACCATCTGTGTTTCCTAGATGGCACAAGGATTTTTGGACTAAATTCCGGGAAGTTAAAATCAATAAGAATACAATCATTGCAATGGATTTTAACTATTCAAATACTGACTGGAAAAACTACTGATCATCAAATAAAAAGCCCACATTTACTCAACTGTGCTAATCGAAGCAATTAGAATAACCAAGTATGAAACTGAACTGGGATGGCAGCCAGAGCCAGATCATGGTCAAATGAGGACCTAGGCAGGGTAATGGATCAGGCCGCCCCAGTCACACACACACATATAAACAGCAGCCCCCCCCCCAGCAATTCCAGTGTTCCTTAACTTGGCTATTTCTCCCTAGTTGCCATAAACACTGTTCAAACCTGTCAGTCTGCATATTGTTTTCTTCTTTATTTCTACAATGATTACAGATATTTGGATTTAATTTAAAACTTTTATTTCAAATTTTATAACACAAATACTGATAGACATTTCCTAAACAAAATAGTATGTCTCACAATGAAAACAGACTTTGCATTAACCATAAACTTCTCTGTCCTTGAAACTCACATTCATTAAAATGGCATTGAACCCCACATTCAAAGGAAATGCATCTGGCCAGTGGCAGATAAAGTTTACCTCTGGGTCGTTTTCAAACCATAGACCCCCTGCACACATTTTCTGGTATGCTGCCCCAGTCAGCTCTGACTTCTGATATGTTGCCCCAGATTGTCTAAGTTATGGATGTGCTACTTCAGTAGCCTCAGCTCTTGATGATGTCTCAGATAGCCACAGGTAGTTATTTGATTCACCTTCCTGACTGTATTAAATTATATTGCTTGAATAATATAGCTACACTTGTTAGAGTATTTTAAATTTGTAGTTCTGAACATTTTTCCAATAAGCAATAAAACAACACATATGAACCAATAATGGCAAAACTGTCCATTTCAGAGTATTTCAACCATAAAAGGCCACTAAAACTTCCATCATTACACTCCACCTATATCAGTCAATATGCACAGTCGCTGCAGAAGTAAAAGTCATCTGAATAATTCCACATTAAAGAGATCTGAAACTAATGAAGAGGTTGCTGCTAGCAAACAACTTTATATTTCAATGTTTCATCTACAAATTTCATGCCTGCTGCCATTGAAGAATAAATTGCCTGTGTTACATAAAAAATGGTAAGCTGGTAATATTGAAATAAGGAATGAATGGCAAACTGACAACAGGTTCATTGTTACTAGGTATCTCATCCAAAGGAGGACATACTCATAACTGCAGCACTGCCCATTTAAGTACAGCACTGTTTCAGCAAGCCATCTACATGCTGTGGGAGTAGAACCAACAGCATTCTATATCAAAAGCAAGCATGTTACCTGTTGTACTACTAACACTACTTTCAAATTCTATAGCACAATCTTCTTCTTATTCTTTCGGCTTTTCCCAGTTAGGGGTCGCCACAGCAGATCACCTGTCCACTCATGATTGGCAGAGGAGTTTTACAGTGTCGAGTTTCCAGCCCGGCGCCCAACCTTCAACAGAAGGCACACACATGCATGCACTCACACCTAGGGCCAATTTAGAGTGTCCAATCCACCTACAGCATGTTTTTGGGATGTGGGAGGAAACCGGAGCACCCAGAGGAAACCCACGCAACCACAGGGAGGACATGCAGACTCCGCACAGAAGGCACCCCAGCCGAGAATCGAACCGGAGAACCTCTTGCTGTGAGGCGGCATCACTAACCGCTGCACCACCGTGGCCACCCCAAATTCTATAGCACAATAGTGATGAAAATTTGCTAAACAAAACAGTTGTGCATTGAAAATAGACTGAGCATGAGCAGCAGTAAACGTCTCGTGAAGCTCACAATTCCTTGAAAATGTACAAAAGCTTACAGTTCTTCAAAAAATGCAAGGGAGCTCACAGTTCCTTGAAAGTACACTGAAACTCATATTTTTTTATTAGTTTCACAGCTGATATAGAGGATTCAGGCCCTTGTCTCCTGTAACCAAGGTACAGGGTTTGAGCCTGAGCAAATTAATTAACCTGCCATCCCAAACAAAGGCATTTCATACACATACACAGTTGCGTGCATGCATGCGTGCACACGCACACACACACACACACACACACACACACACACACACACACACACACACACACACACACTCTCTCTCTCACACACACATGTTACCTGTGTTATGAATATCATCTGTCTGTGCTTGGCAGCAAGTGTGTCTCCACGTCCAGGAAGCACACACCAATGGACAGAATGTTGTTCATCTGTGCTTAAGCTCCAGGCAACAACTTATCTTATATTTAAATTCCACTTGTGGAACATGGAAAAGAAGAAGAAAGCGACAGGTGCATGGGCTGACATGCAGGGACACACAGGGTGTTCTTAATGAACTCCCTTAAAGGACTTGTGTATTATTTTTTTTTTTTTAAATTAAAAAAGTAAATATTGTGTAAGCCCCCTGGCCAGAGGACCCCCGCTTTGCCAGCAGGCCCTAGCTGACTGCCTATGTCTCCTAGTGTGGGATCTAGCTCTGATGACAATGCCATGGATATCATACTGACAAATCTAGGATTTTTTTTTTTTTGCATTCCATCCATGGATATACTTTTTGCAATTAACATAGAGGATTATGGGTAGGTCACAGATGCTAACCACATTATTATGTGTTCGAGACAGGAATGCCAAGAAATTCACAGCGAGAGGGAAGCTCAAGAGTTGCATCCCTATCAAAAACAATATATTAGGTTAGCATTGATTACCCATTCATAATTCTTTATGGTACATGGACATTTATCTGCTCCATGTACTACTAGTTAAAGTATAAATGAAAAAAAAAGTTAAGTGTTTTGCTGGCTTTCAAAGTTGTAAAGGACTAGAGAGAGTGCTGTCTGAAGGGAAGTGTAACTCAGTACTTTAAGTTTACACTCACTTTCAATACCTCTTAACTGTCCAGATTTTCACAGAATGTCCAGATTTCTGCCTCATATGCTGATCTTAAAGCCCATGGTTTACTGTGGATTGACAACACTAAATTATGAAATACATTTAGGTGTCAAACTTTGAATCATTCAGAAAATCAGGAGAACATGCATTCTATTATTCTAGTAGCTTTCTAAGTTCAGAACAGGAAGTCAAGGATATGTTATCGATGGACAACAGACAGAAATAAATCTTTTATTCTGACACTGTCATTTGTAATGGCTGTTTTTTTCTGCTTACCCCGAGACCTGACCTTAACAACTTTAGCAAGGGGTGCTTAACATTTGTTAAGCTTGGGTTTTGCACCGTTCTGGAGCTTAACTGATTTGTCTTTTTCTGAATTTCAGAGCGTAATCTGTATGCTCCATCCACTAGATAAAATTAAAAACAATTTTAATTATAAATAAATCATCTTTCCTAGAATTTATCACTGGAAAGTTTAAGCCAATGAATCATCTACTAATGAAATAGTGTTGATAATCTCAGCAACGACCCAAACAAATATGTCTAGAATAATATCAGTGAGTTCTATGATAAAATGAATTTCTGTCTTTCATGAACATACATAGGCAAATTCAATATAAAACTGTAGGTGGAATCACAAAATTAATAAAATATACAAAAATGAGGTACTGCTCAACTTTCAAAAAAATTACCCTAGATTTAAAAGCAAGTCTACATAGCTTCCACATCTAATACCAAACTTTCTTTTTTCAAAAAGAAGGATAAAAACACTAACAAGGCATTCCTTCATTACATCAAAAACCTGAAATGGAAGAATCATGTTTGTAATGTAATTATTGAATGAGAAAGTGATCACCTAGCTACAAAACAATGTGAATGCATTTGCAGAAAAAAATGTTTAGATTTCACAATAAGAAAAGGCATATGGCTGAGCGAAACAGACACGTGTAGGTAACTGATGCTTCTTCTATAACTACATGTAAGACCATTGTTTGCTGCTACAAATAAAATGAAACACTTGAGTTCCATCATATCAGACAACATAGCTAATGGTTTCCTATTCAAAATAAAAGAAATATAGCTAAATTCATATCAATCACGTTGAAAAATAATGTTATCAGATATATCCCTACTCCTGGGATAAAGTAAAAAGGTCACACAGATAACCAAGTGGTTAAAAAATACGCAAAAACGTCTAGCAAAGTGTGTGATACCTTAAACCTCTTGCATCAAAGACCTCAATGGATATATGCAAATCACCCTTTAAGGATATCAGGTGTTTCAGCTAAATGGCAGTTCTGAATGTCCATGACTTTTTCTTTTACTTTCATTTTTAAGTCTATTTATGGACAATTTCATATGAAAGTAAAAGAAAAAGTCATGGACATTCAGAATTGCCATTTAGCTGAAACACCTAATATCCTTAAAGGGTGATTTGCATATATCCCATGAGGCCTCTGATGCAAGAGGTTTAAGGTATCACACAGTTAGAAGTCTAGCTTTGCTAGATTTCTCTACTCTGGGATAACAAACTACATTATTTGTTGTTGTGTCTTTCGGCTTTTCCCGGTTAGGGGTCGCCACAGCGGAACTCCAGTCCACTAATGATTGGCAGTTGGTTTTTACGTACTGAGTTGCCAGCTCTGCCGCACAACCTTCAACGAAGGTACGCCCATTCACGCATGTCTCCACGCAGAAGACGCTCTAGCTGAGAATCGAACCAGACAGCATCTTACTGTGAGGCGCCAATGCTACCGCAGCACCACCACCGCAGCTCAAACTACATTAGTATCCAGTTTATACTGGGGGAGTTCACATGAGACCCCTACAATTTTAGAGCCATCAGCCTGACCAGTATTCTGTGTTATATCATATAGAGGACTATAATAGTATTTAACAGGAATGGCACAGGGACTATTAACTATCAAATGAAATATAGGAGAATACAGACTTGATCATTGTCCATATTTATATTGATTATCGGTGCAAAGCCCTAGTTATTACCATTCAGACTCCAAACATATTACTTAGGTTATATAAGCTGTCTCTTCTATTAAGGTCAGTTTCTATGCAATCAGTATTTCTAAACTTTTGTCACAAATCTGGCATACTTAGGACAGATATTTGTAATATTTACAGTTTATATTTTCAGTTTCTCCTTTTCTTTATATTAGTTTGATAAGATATTGATATAAGACCAAGGAATTGCTAATGAGGCTTTAAGAAGGTTTCTAAGCTTCTAGATGTACTCACAATCTATTTTTGTTGTATATAGTTCAGAAATGTGACTTTGAGTGTTTGCAAATGCATCAAAATGTTCTTGTTTATGTTATTTAACTTTTTTTGTTTTTTTGCAAATCCTCTTACTTTCAGTAAAGAGTATTGACAAAAAAGATGGCACAAAGACCTACTTCTGTTAGATATGGAACAGTGGGTTTGGTTTGTTAAGGGTAGCTTTTGCCTTTTGAATCTTGTGGCATTTAATGACGAGGTAAGAGCAGCACTTGAGAAAGAAATAACTGTGAATGCTACTTATATTGACTTTCCTTTGTCATTCTACATTCTAGCACATAACGGACTAACTGGCAAAATGAATGTGTTTGATGTCACTCCAGACATAGTTCATTGGGTAAAACACTGGCCAAGGCCAGAGAATGTATTAATGATGGGTCACATGTCATCATGGTGTGGGTTTATCACTTGTATCCTAATGCCCTGCAGAGCTCTCTACTGAGGCAACTTCTTTCCAGTCTATTCCCATATATAAAAGGAGGGAATGAGCTTTGCATAAGCTGATATGCTGAAGATTGAAAATGGATAACATAATTTCTTCAACAAAAGATGCTGAAATTCCCAGTTATGATCTACCATGGCTTTACTATTATTAGACATAGATTCATGTAATTTGGAAAAAAGGATATAAATGTTTACAAAACAAATTATCAAATTATAAAGAAGATACAATCATTATAAACGTAAGGACAAGAGTTGATAATAATTTAAACTCTGACCAGTGTGCATCTGCAAAACTAAGAAAATCATATCCTGTAGCCAGGTCTACTTTAGGACCTCGAAAGTTTAATAGCTGAAATGCATATGGATCGAACCATATGCATCAAACTATTAAACAATCGAAGTCCCAAAAAAAATACACAAAAAAAAATTTAAACTAGTGTAGGCAGGGGGGCAGGCCCTCCTGCACCCCCCACACCCCCACTACTTAAATATACCAACTCCGAGATAGCACTACATTGAAGTAAACGGAAATCTCCACTTACAGAGATTTTTGTTTACATTTTCGATGTTTTGCTCTTTCAGTGTACTCGTGTCGAGAATATCGTATTTGATATTCTCAGACTTCAAGCACATAAAGTAGACCCCCTGCAGTCCATATATGTGTATAAAATCCAGGGACATTAATATAACACTTTTTACTATACTTCATTTTTCTGACCTGCTTTTTATAACTATTGAACAAGTCACCTGAAATAAATTGAAAAGATACAACGCATCCTTACTAGGAAAAATTACAGTGTTAGAAAACTTTTAAAAAAATTTGAAAAGAGTCAATATTTATTACATTCTGATTATTATAGTTTCCTTAGAAGTGATCTGAACATGATCTATGAGGCAATTTCAAGATACTACCTGATCTGACTGGAGCTTAAAAACAAACTTTATTCAAAATAATAAAACAAATGCAGTCTCAGCATATCCCTTCGATAGGTTCTAAGCTTCAAATTCAACACAATGTTTTTGAAGTATTCATTATAGGAATTTTGCTAAATTAAATGTAATATTAATTGGAAATGGACTCTTCTGATAGTTGGTAATTGATGATGTAATAGATGCTAAGTTTAAAATAAACATTGTGCTGTATTTGAAGCTTAAGAACCTATAGAAGACATTTGATAAGCCATTAGTTTATTTTGATATTTTTAAATAACTTTTGTCTTTAAACTCCATTCAGTCCAAGTGCTGTCTAGAAATGAAAGCATTTTTAATAATTTAATCATTTAAGGTGAAAAAATATGTATAAAAATTAATCTAGTTCTGCTTGAAAGTTGATTCTCAGAATGCACTGTTGGGGTACTAACATCAGATCAGGAAACTTTATACTAAAAATAAATGTCACTGACAGAGAAATGTGACTAGCAGATTGTGCAAGCTTTACAAACGTATGGAATATATTTCCCCTTATAATCAGGACAATTCATTCTTTAACTTCCTTCAAAAATAATCTTAAGATCCCGAGTTTGCAGTAAGACAGCAGGCCCTGATGGTGTGTCGCTGGAAATGAAATAAATAACACTGAAGAGAAGGCCCTCACACGAAGTTTCACTAGACTTCTAACTTGGTTGTGGAGGAAAGAACTTCCCCCTCCATCTTGGAAGCAGGTGGTAGTCCCTTTGATATTCAAAACAGGCACGAACATTTTCTTAGTTGGTTTAGTAAGGAGGATCTCAGTTCTTCTCGTGGGCCTGGTTCATTGGGACCAGACAGGTTTTCTTACAAACAGAATTATGTTTGATAATTTAATAAAAACCTTGTTAATTACAAAGGATGCAGAAAGATCTAGCAAAACACTACTAATTGTAAGTCTGGATATCGGAAAAGCATTTAATAAGGTAAAGTGAGGATATAGTTTATGCTTTTACAGAAAGTAGCTTTTCCTAAGAAATGTTGGGATTTGCCATATAACCTTTACTTGGACTCAAAGGCATGTATCAAGATAGATTTGAGACTGTCTGAATTTGTCTGTTTAGAGAGGGGCACAATGCCCTCTTTCCCCCATATTATTTGCTTTGCACATAGTCTTTCGCATTAGAACTTAAGAGGTCAGATGTTAAAGGGTATGAGATGGGGTCACTCAATTCAAAATGGCTTTACACATCCTCTAGTTTTATGATCCAGAATGGGATTTACCAAGGTAATGTACATATTGCAGGAATATGCCCCTAGCTGGTTAATCAGTGTCAAAAGATGGAGGAAGTTGAAATTAATTATAATCCCTTGCAGAGAAAGCTTTCCTTCCTTGGGCAGGCAAAATGAAATGACCTGTCTGAGACTGAAATATGATCCCTCAACAGAGACTACATGGACATACAGAGAAACGCTGTACTGTTGTAAATGAAAGGGGCAGTGCCTGGATTGTGAACAAATGGTGCATGTGTCACAGGATATACCTCTTGGACACCTACATCGTTCAACCAGAAGATGAAGAGGATAATTACTGTCTTTATTTGGGATGGACACAGGCCGTGTATTGCTTGGGACCACCTTGTCCATGTTGTTCACCTAGGAGGAGTGGTCCCTCCAAGAAATTAAGTCTTATGACCTGGTAGTGGGATTAAAGATGATGCTCTCTTTGGTTCAGTCTAATTATTCCTCAATATGGAAGAACATAGTGTTTTCAAGATGGGAGAGAAAGGGAACCTTATACTCATATTTATCACCAATTTATTCCATCATCTAGGGTACCCATGGTTTAATTGTAGCTAGATGAATTAAAATAACAATAAATACAGTCAAGGCTACACAGATAATTAAATGGAGTTTGGAGGTAGCTCCTATTAGGTATACAACAGGTTAGGAAGTAGGTAGGTCACAGTTACTATGGCATATTAGAGGCATTACAGAGCTTAGTTTTCAGTACCTGTTAAGGGTGGATGTCAGACTGATGAGGCACCAAGAATTCCAGGACCATTTTTAAGTAAAGGCAGAAACTGAGGAAATCTCCCCATGACTAATGAAAAAAAGCTGCTAACCTGAAACATCTGCCAAGTACACGTGGAAGATTGACCCCATGTGGGTGAGGACTTGAATAGATTTGAGAAGTGGTTGTCCTTCTACCAAAGAATTAACCTCAAGAATTTATAGACCTTTACTAGACATAAAGATATCTGTTATGAGGAGATACAAAAACTAATGTGAAAGAGAACTCAGAATAGATTTATCTGGGAATAGATGATTGAAAGTCATGCAGATCCCAAGATATGTATATAAATCAAGGAGATTCCACTTTTTTCATAGATTCATAGACTGTTACCAGGCTAATGACCCATGGGGCCTTTCTAAGCCTAGTCAAGTTTTCCTGAAATAAAAATGACGTCCTGTATCTAACTAGGACATTAAGGGCCAGGAATTTATAAGCTACATCTGTCCATAAGAGGCATGGGTACCAGGCTTGGTGCAAATTTTTGGGTGGCAGTGCCTCTTTTAATATTCTATACTCCTATGAGGTATATTTCCATGTGTACCCTCAGCTTGCTGGATGTGTGAAAAAGCTGGTGCTGGAGAGTGGGTACACATATTTTGGGATGGCCTTAACAGAGAAATATAGTACTGATATAACCAGTTATGGTCAGGAAAGGTTAGACTTATATCACCAGTCTTCCTGGCTGGCTTTAATGTGGATTTTAGGTTGGATAGACCACAGGAGGCCTTGATGACAATGATTATGCTAGTTAGTAAAAAGGGAATTACAAAACTTTGGAAGTGAAACAGACTTCATTGGGTAGCTGAATTTAAACAATGATGGACAAAATATGTGATTTTGAATTTAGGGGACTGAAAGGTAAGGCTGTGGCCAAAATATTCAATGTGATTGGAGGGCTGTTATTAGCTCAGAACAAACTCCTTAGGCATAATAACTATTATTGATTTAGGGCTCTGTTTGAGTTATAAGTCTTCTAGAGGATGAAAAATATGACATGAGAGGCTGAGACACTGGCTGAATGACATCTGAATCTGTGATTATCTGAACATTATAAAGTAGTATATGTTTTCATGTTACATTGATAATTGACAGTGGTATTAGAATTATCAGGGTGATTTGACAACAATGTGCCATGAAATTGTTAGTGAATCCTGTAGAATAACCATCATTTAATTTTAAGCTTTTCATTGAAACAGTTGCTGGATTGTGTAATAAAGATGTTTGAAAAATTTAAAAATAATCTTGAGAGGTATATAGGAAATTAAAAATGTCACTATAAAGTTAGGATAATCAAGCTTTTTGAAGGACAGTAGGTTGCAAAAGAATCTATGAACTTCTGCATAATGTCTTAGTGTACCACAGTAGCTATGAATTTTTCTCTTATATCTGAACTTGAGGATTAAATTTGCTAAGGCTATAAAGTTACAGTTCTGTTTTTCTGGATTAAAATGCAATTATGTGTTCCTGTGACTGCAACACAACCTGTTTTGTGAGTTTTCCCTGTAGATTTTTGTCTTCACAAGTATAATAGTGTGCACTTTTCTTACTATGACTATAAACGTTCTTGGGTCTGCAGGTGAATTGTAATTCCTATTTTTTAGGAAATAATAGACTAGTTAAACAATAACTTAAAAAAGTGTGCACATTTATTAATCAAATTAATACCAATAATGCACATAGAGCATTAACTGTAAAAGTTACATTTAGAATAGCTCAAACTATGTCATCTGATAACATAAGAAGTATTTAATATCCTAGAAATCAAGTCACCAATTTTCAATAATGATTTGTAACAATGAACTCTGACAGATGAAGCCCTCTAACATATATAAATACAATATATATTACCAGATGTATTAATGTGTTTGTAGTATACAGGTCAGCAATTAATCCTATCTCCTGGTTCACAGAAAGCTTAACTTTTTTTAAGAGAAAGTTGATTAAGAGAAAAGAATGGCATTTTACCATGGATCTGTTGTTATGTTGCTTGTTTGAAGACAGTCTGATCAAAAATAAAATTGATGACTACAATCGGTTCATTTTAAATGCATTTTAAAATGATTACAATGAAACACAAATTCAGCAAAAATGCATACCATATATAGAACTATTTGACAGTAATCCTTGTGTGAGGCAAGGCCCCCACACCCCATAAACAGAATGCCTGAAATACCCCCAACCATAGCACTAAACCTAACCCTCGCCCCCAGTCCAAATTTTAATCCTAGAACTAATTTAAGTGCCTGTAGGTACTGCTTACACTGGTATTTGCACAAACTGAATTCAACCAAACAGACCTAATCAAAGTGTTTTAAAACTGTCATCAAACAAGTAATCTATTACCTATTTGTTTTGGTCACTACGGAAAAGAAAAACACAATATGTTTTTTCTAACATTGCTCCATCAGCAGTACATATTGAAAAGTGATGTCATTTGCACTATAATAATGCAGATCAGGCCGAAATACGGTTTATCAATTTTTGCAGAAAGCGAACAGCTATTAAACTAATATATTTAATTCTCAGAATTTGTCCAGCCTTAGAGTTTTATAGAATAAATACCAGAGTATAGGAGTGCAGAGGAAAATCACTTTAAAAAAAAAAGTTGTCAAACTTTTGATTACGTTTCAGTGAAACCCTCTTTCAGTGTACTATTATTGATGGTTGACATAAAACACAGTGGTAGTCAAAGCTCTGTCATCAGATAAATAAACAAGTGTGTGATTGTTATAAAGTTATTGGAAAAGTGACAAAATGGTCTGTACTATTTTCTGAATTCTGTCTAAACATTCACCCTCAATAAATGCTCTCCTTGATGCATGTAATGCTAAAATTTGTTCTCCGACTACAATGTTCCTTCTAGTCTTATCTAGAGTAGGCAACTTAGCAATCAGATCAGAAAGAAAATTTGAGTTTGGATCAAATACAAGCTTATATGGACTGTAGCCATAGACATTTTTAGATTCCAACCTAATAATGTTTTATTTTTACCATTATTTCCTTAAGGTCCATAATCAGATGAGGAAGGTTTGGCGCGGAAGGCAAAATGGATGGAGAAGAAAATTAAAAACATGAGAAACAGAGGGAACTTGGGCACCTTGATAGGAATGTGGGTCACAGAAGACAAAGGGAGTGGAGCATGAGGAGTAATGACAGGTTGAGTGGACATGTTCCTTCCTTTAACTAAGAATGTGAAAGTGATAGAGTAGTAAATTAGGATGAGTGGGAGGATGTTGTATCAATTTGGGTTGGGATAATAGGAATATGTAACTTTCTGTGTGTTTTCCTTCTCTCTCTCTCTCTCTCTCATTTTTTTTTTTTATCTTAATGTCAGTTTAAGTTTCCTGTGACGACCGTGCCCTGGCCCAGCAATCAAGGAGCCTCAATCCTCACCACTAACACCAGGGAGGTCACCTCCTAGAAGAGGAAAGGATAACTAATACACACAGTAAAGTACAATTTCCCTTAAGTGCACACAGAGATCACAGTCAATCTGGGGCTGGTTGCTCCCTTGTTCACCAGGTCCCCAATAAGACCCCCACTGGCACAGCTATAGAGTCCAGGTCCCAGCCTTACTGGGCAAGCTAAAACCTCCAGTACCCTCTCTGTCCAACCAGCGCTTTGTGTCCCTGCCCAAGTAGCTGACACAACACACACATACTTTGAGATAAGTATTTATACAACTTCACAGAAACTCCTGGGAAAGGCTGACACAGATTCTCCATCTGTGCCCCTTTACCATGACTATACGGTAGTAATTACTGCCACCACCCAGTTAATAATATCAGCTACTAAAAGGCCCATAAAAGGGTGTCCAATTATTACTGTGCAATATTAATATCCAATGGTAATGTGACTATACAGTCTAAGGCTTATTGGAAGGGCTTAGACAGTAAACTCTATAAATATATAATGTACTCTAAAGCATACTTCATCTCTACACAAACCAGCCACAGGTAGAAGGTTTTAAAAATATTTAATAATAAATAATTAAAACACAAGACAAATCTACTACACCACAGAGATATCTAAGAGTTCACAGATCACACAGAAACTTAAAATAATACAGTAGGACAGGTCTGGTTTTAAAGAAAAATACCTAATTAATCTTTACTAGCTTTAGCTATTCCTACAATATATCACAGTGCTAAAAACTTATATGTGAGCATAAGCAGAGTCTGATAAGTTAGATGTCCAGATCAAAATGCTACAGGTCTCTTGTTAGAAATAGTATTTAAATATTACTAACAAACATGTATCTAAGGCCCTCCCAAAATGACATCAGTTTTGACACTTAGGTTTTCCCAGTATTCATATTGCATCATCTTAACACCTGGTCTGAGTTCTCAGGCCACAAACTGCATTATTTAGCAATCTAACACCTGCACAGAAACTTACAATAGAAGGCATTTCACATGTATATACTAACAGAAACTAAAACAATAAAAGCACCTTCCACATCTAAATTCTAGTCATAAACTGTAGCCTTAAAACAATGGGCATGAAATCTTCATCCAGCCGCCCTCGGGCCAAATTCTAACATGAAAGGATACAACATGCTTCACTGGGCCAGTAGAGTGCAATGTTGTCACATATTTTGCAGTTCCACATTTCACAGTGTTTTCCTACATTTAAAAACACAAGCCTGTATTTTACATTTATTTATACAGTTGATAGAATTATATATTAAATTCTATTTGACTAGGCTGGCAGCCTTTGCCCATATCTACCTGGTCGTCACAAATGGTAGTAGATATTTTTGTTTTGATGGGCAGTCTGAATGACCGTATGTCTGCTGATGGTATTTGAGATGTTAAATATACATTGAATCTGTATGTGCAGTTGGAATATGGAAAATAGGAAAATAATAAAGATAAAAAACATTTCCTTTACTAAATAAAAATACCACAAAGACCACTGATACAAGCGAAAAGCAAATTTATAAAACACTTAGCGCCTCGGCATACACAGCCTTCAAAGAATTTTTATTATTTCCGTTACTAACTGTATCTTTTCAGGAGACTATTGCTCCAAGGACTATATGCCACCATTGTCATAGTTCCAGTACTAAAGTTCTAATTCTAAATACATCATTATTAACTGTGACACCATTGTCACTGAATAAACACTGAAATGAACCATAATTGCTTATACAGCAATGAATACATTTTGTTACAGTTTCTGACAGTCTCCTTCTGAGGTGGACATGCTTGATTATACAGCAAAGAACACGTTTCTTTACAATTTATTACAATCTCTCTTTGAGTTTATAATTCTTCCAGCACTAACATTTCTAAAATCCATGATGGTATTGATGTTATGTCAAGGGCGTGTCTACTTAATTTGGTTAACTTCTTTGAGAAGGTTGGTGAGGAAGTGGACAATTGTCACTCAGAGAGTTTATATGGATCTGGCCAAGATCTTTAACACTGCACCCAACTCTGACATTGTAAACAAACTAAAAGAACAAATGGTTCATACGAGTATGGAAAGATGCATTCCAACTGGTTGAAAGATAACCCCCCCACAATTAAGATGGCTGTTGCTGCTTCATTAAGTAAGAAACCAACCAGATGAGTTCTTTAAGGTTCAGTAATATGATGCCCTCATTGTCAGTATACTCTTCTCTAAACACCATGTCACAAACCCTGAAAAAATGGTTAACCAAATTTGCTGATGACTGCAAGCTGGGCATCATATATTCCCCCACTGATACAGAAATACTTCAGTAAGAACTAGTCCTTACAAAGCACTGCTGAACAGAGAAATTACTCAAACTAAACACAAATATGTGCAGCATTCTCACCTTTCAGAAACAAACCTCATCTACAACTTACAGCAAAGCCATCACCCCACTCCCATCCCTCATCTGCAGTTTACAGCAAAGCCACCACCCCACTCCCACTCCTCATCTGCAACTTACAGCAAAGCTACCACCCCACTCCCACCCCTCATTTGCTACTTACAGCAAAGCCACCACCCCACTCCCACCCCTCATCTACAATGTACAGCATAGACACCACCCCACCCCTCATCTACCACTTACAGCAAATCCACCACCCCACTCCCACCGCTCAAATACAACTTACAGCAAAAGCCACCATCCCACTCCCACCACTCATCAACAATGTACAGCATAGACACCACCCCACCCCCATCCCTCATCTACACTTACAGCAAAGCCACCACCCCACTCCCACCCCTAACCTACTACTTATAGCACAGTCACCATCCCACTCTGACGCATCTATAACTTACACCAAACATGCCACTCCACTCCCACCCCTCATCTACAACTTACAGCAAAGCCATCACCCCACTCCTACCCCATCATATACAACCTACAGCACAGTCATCACCCCACTCTGACCCTCATCTCTAACAGCAAAACCACCACCCCACTCCCATTCCTCATCAACAGTGTACAGCAAAGCCACCACCCCACTCTCACTGCTCATCTACAGCTTACAGCAAAGCCACCACCCCATTCCCACCCCTCATCTACAACTCACAGCAAAGCCATCACCCCACTCACACCCCTGATCTACAACTTACAGCATAACCACCACCCCATTCCCACCCCTCATCTACAACTTACAACAAAGCCACCACCCCACTCCCACCCCTCATTTATAACCTACAGCAAAATCACCACCCCACTCCCACCCCTCATTTATAACTCACAGCAAAGCCACCACCCCACTCCCACCCCTGATCTACAACTTACAGCATAAACACCATCCCATTCCCGTCACTCATCTACAATGTACAGCAAATCCTCTACCCCACTCTCACCCCCATCTACAATGTACAGCAAAGCCACCACCCACCCCACTTCCATGCCTCGTGTACAGCGTACAGCAAAGCCATATCACTCCTATCCCTCATGTATGACTTACAGCAAAGCCATCCCCCCACTCCCACCCCTGATCTACAACTTACAGCATAATCACCACCCCTCTCCCACCACTCATCTACAACATACAGCAAAGCTACCACCCCACTCCCACCCCTCATCTACAACTCAGAGAAAACCCAGCACCCCACCCCCACCCCTGATCTACAACTTACAGCATAATCACCACCTCACTCCCACCACTCATCTACAGCTTAAAGCAAAGTCATCAACCCATTTATGCCCCTCATCTACAACTTACAACAAAGCCACCACCCCACTCCTGCCCCTCATCAACGTACAGCAAAGCCACCACCCACTCCCACCCCTCATCTACAACACCACAGCCACCACCCTACTCCCACCCCTCATGTACAGCTTACAGCAAAGCCAACACCCCACTCCACACTGACCCTGTAGTTAGGGAACTCTGCACTTGGAATGACAGCTCCCTCACCTTTGACCATGATGTTGCAAGGCTAGTTTGAAAATTCTTATGTCTAACATTATTGATTTCTAAAGCATCTCATCGAGGTCAAAGGATACTATTCTTCCTCCATACTTTTCCCTAATTAGAGCAGTTATTGAGTACAAAGTCCCCTTTGACATGTACCTGGCAAGATATACCATGCAGCTAAAAGAATCCCAGAGGTTCCTGATAAAATAAATTACTGGCTTATCAAACCTTAGACACCAACACAGTCTAGAATCCCTATCCCTGTATCCTGTCTCTTATGTATTCCTGTGTAGAAATCTATGCCTGCAATTCCATGGAGCTTATTTTCATTAAGCACAGATGGGATTCTACAGTCGGAAATCACCCCTTGGTACCTTGAAATGGTTGTTCAAGTAAGGTGAGTTTTCAAGACATATAGCATGCATTCTTATGCAAATCTAAGCTCTACAAGTAACACCAGAGAGGGATACACACACACACACACACACACACACACACACACACACACACACACACACACACACACACACACACACTCACTCACACATGCACATACACACACACCACAGTTCATTCTGCTATAAAAACACACATGCATTGTCCTAAAGCAAATAGTAACACAGAAGTTTGTCATCAACCAGTTGCTGCAAACAGGTGCTGCTGTTGTAAAAGCCTCAAACAAAGGAAGTGACTGCAGACCTAACAGCTACAGCACTGGACTTCAAACACTAAGGCCACCAAAGTATTATTGTCTTGGAACTGATAATATGGATTCCTGTTGCAGGAAGTGCAGTTATGGATTTCTATTACAAGGACTGTAGACAATGATTTCTTGCAATAGAGCTGTAGTTACACATGTTTCTATGGCACAATCATAGGCTACATTTGCTATGAACTGTGACTGCTGCTGTGGTGTTATCTTGGTTCCACTGGTGGCAGTTTTGGTGTAGTGGTATAGTTTATAATTTCATTGCTGTATTAAAGCCATAGAATTCTGTTCTGTGAACAAAGCTTCAGATAACTACTGCAGTACCAAGATTATAATTCTACTGAAACTGCAACACTGGATAGTAGGAACTCAGCAGGTTATTAACAAATCATTAAAATAAATAAGTAAATCAATAAGTAATATAACACATTAACATAATTTAATTTACCATAATAAATAATGCAAGTGAAACAGAAGTAACTCATTATCAAAGTTATTTGAATGTCAAAGTGAGCTGGATCCCCCAGCAGGTACCCCAACCCCTGTGCCATTTTACTCACATGTGCTACCCCTAACCATGTCACTGTGCCTAACCTCAACCCTCTACATTACCTTACCAAGAAATCTTTCCTTACTACCCAAGGCACTCACACATATTCATTTTACATACAGCAGCCAACATAGAAAACACTAAAATTACCACCTAACCTAGCCCTCACTTCAACTCTAACCTTGAAACACTAGAGCACACAGACTCAAACCCCATAACAAACGCAAAAACACTAAATGTAGCCCCTTTCCAAGCCCTAACTCTAACCCGCCAACACTCGTATACATACACACCCTCAATTAATATCAATGCTTTTGATATTTCTGAAAGATTCTGCATTAAAACAAAGCCACCACTTACTGTCAAACAAGCACAGCTCACACCCAACAGGAACAGTCGCTGTTACTCACGTCATAATTTCTGGCATCTGATAAAGAGGGTTTTTGACTAAAGCAGACAGCAGCGTTTACTGCAGACATACATTTATATATATAGATATATAGCTATATATATATATATATATATATATATATATATATATATACACATATATATATATATATATATATATATATATATATATATATATATATATATATACACATATATGTGTGTGTGTATAGATATATAGACATAGATATAGATATAGATATAGATATAGATATAGATATATAATGCAGGTTATGAGAGCTTGGCCAGGCATCAAAGGTACAGGTACTTTTGGCCCTCTGAAAAAAAAGGTGCATGCTTTACAACCTAAGGGGGCTGCTGGTTTGAACTGTTAGGTTCACTTAATTTCATGTCAATTAAGTGAGAAGCAATTCTTTATGGTAAATCCTCCAGGTGCCTGCCTTCCTTCAGGGAACATATTCTAAATGGTCATCTGTATATAGATCTTGTACCGCCTTCAGGAATCAACATGATGAAGAATGAGAAGCTCTATAGTACTGCTGGACAGCCAAATATCTGAGTCCTGAGTATGCATGAGACAGTATGCATGAGATAGCAGCTACCCCATCTTGTTATACCCCTCCCATCTCAGAGACACATATAAAGCACAAAGTTCTTCATTCATCTCCATTATCCTTGCACATCACTGCTGCCACAAGTCAGCACTGAGTCACTGTGAAGGTGCCTGATTGCCCAGCCCTCATCCTCGATTAGGAGGAATTCCAAGGTACTTATCTCCACCTATCCTGACTGCCTCTCTACCAACCCAGATTTCTACTGAACCAATATTACAGGTACTAAAGGCTTGAAAAATTCTTTTGTGCTATCAGGTTGTCTTTGAAATTCGGTTTCTCAATGTATAAATTAATAACATATAGGTATATAAACTCAATAATGATTTTTTTTTTGCAATTGTTTTCTTGTAATATACAACTTACTCTACAGTATTTTATTACAGCTTCTTTTCTCCATGTCCCTCTCTGTAAATGCACTACACCCAGCATACCCACCCACAGTAAAATTATATAAATAATACATAAATAATACATAAATAAAGGCATTATTTACACATCATAGCAAAAAATATAAAATACACACACACACACACACACACACACACACACACACACACACACACACACACACACTAATCATACCTCTCAACTGTACAGATTTTTACATAATGTCTGGATTTTTTACGTCATATTTTTGATCCATTTTTCATAAAATTGTGATTTTCTAGCAAATAATTGAAGATTTAAGTCAGGAAATAAAGACAGACATTTGAGTTTCAGATTTCATGTCCTTCAAAAAATGCATGCTAATATCAAACATGTTATTGTATCTATTTCCTAAATTTGGAAGTGCAACATTTAAAAATCTCTATTTTTTTACCTTTGTCCTCCCATTATTTAGGGCTTTGTCCAGATTTCTTCCCATAAGAGATTGAGAGGTATGACATGCTGTCAAGAAAGGAGATACTGCCAGCCCAGCTATCTGGAATTTTGAAAATAATTATGTCATTCATGAATATCAACATGATTCATATAAGATGTTTGTGTTACAAATGTATTAGAGTTGTATGTCATGTATATATCAAGCTCGGTTTGCACAGACATGTGTGCTGAAGTGGTATTTTACAAAGTGCTGTTTCAAATGTATCCACAGTGTACCCTACTGGGATAGAACAGAAATGTACATACACTATTATAACTGTTTAAATGTATATATTTTAACAGGAGAAACTAGAATACAGGAGGTTAACTTGAAAAACGTCAGACAAAATAGCTGAAAATAAATTACTTCATGGTTAGGCCATAAAAAAAGATGTTGTCTTTCAGTTTCAGTGCAGCAAGGAGACAAACTATCTAAAACTAAGGAATTTTCTGTATTGTCTTGGAAGTGTTTTATTATTTTATGACTTCCACCATTTGCCATAAAACTGAAGAAAAGCCCTTGTTCTATGCATTTTTAAATGTGGATGCTAAATACTGCTAGCTTCCAGCAGTGGGTATTTTACCTGGGATAGAGTCAGATGCCAAGAAATTATGTTATTCTGCAAGCTATCCCAGCAGTAATATTTGAGATATTAATTTAAGAGCTCTCTAAGAGAGACAGCATTCTGTAGTCTGTCTTGGACCAGACCAGAAGACCCATTCACCACACATTTGCCTTGCTCTTAAAGTTAACTAGGGTAAAGTAATTCTCTTAGATTTAGTCAGGAATATAGTGAAGCACAGTTTAGATGTTTTTCTTCATTTATTTGAGACTGTCCTGCAATGTTCTTTTAAATATTTCCTGTGATTTTGAATTCTGACATCACTATATATATATATATATATATATATATATATATATATATATATATATATATATGTGTGTGTGTGTGTGTGTGTGTGTGTGTGTGTGTGTGTAAAACAAATCTCCAAGAGTGTGTGTGTCAGCTACTTGGGCAGGGACACAAAGCACTGGTTGGACAGAGAAAGTGTTGCAAGACTTGGCTTGGAACCCTTGATAAGGACTCAACTCTATAGCTGTGCTAGTGGGGAGTCTTACTGGGGATCTGGGGAAAGAGGGAGAAACTTGCCCTGGACTGACTGTGATCTCTGTGTGCTCTTAAGAGAAATCACACTTGATGCAGGGAGCTGCATCTGGAAATACCGTGTGTGTACATGTCATCCTCCCAATTTATGTCTCCCACTGGTTCCAGTGGTTAAGATTGAGGCTGCTTGATTACTGTTGCCAGTGAGGGATGTCACACATGCAAATAAGAGCTTTGTGATTTTCACATGTTAAAGAGCACATACATATTGCAGTAGACGTTTGCATTCCTCTGGAGAACAAAGACCTCTGCACCTCTCACGTAGGAACTTGTTATACTCTTCCCTTCAGTAATGCAATCTACTCTGAGCTCAACGTACCCTTGGAAAAAAGAGGAAATACCCCTGCAATGGTTTCAAATAAAACCAGTTCATGTCAAACCCTCACCCACTGATCTTGAGCCCTTCCTTCTAAGTGACAACCAGTCAAACAGGATGTCATATAGGCATAGTAGAGGTACAATCCAAAAGTGGTCACAAACACCAAATGTCCACAAGCAAACATCACCAAAAAGATGTTTATTAAAAAGTGAGCACTTTCGTCACAAGGTATACAGACTTCTTCAGAGTGATACAAACTAAAACAAAGAGCTCACTTATATACCTACACACTTAATCACTTAATCACATGATACAACATACCCTCTATCTAAACAGCTGATAGTAAAGTACTATTTAAACAAACATTACATATTATAAAATACAATAAAACACCCCCAAGCCACCCACACTCAATACAAAAATATATAATTTAGTTTCATACACTTGGTAAGATTTAAGTTTTAAAACACTGCTAACAGAGACTTGGTCATTCAGACCAGGAAGTCTACAAGCATTAAGCCAGAGCTGCCATGTTAACTAGCTCTTGCCGTCCCTATAGTGCCTTTTTTAGGCAAGGTTCAGATGACAAATTCACCACCGTAACAGGAATAGGCAAGCAAAAACTGAGGGTAATGCTACTCAACACTAGAAGTCTAAATCTCATAATGTACTCACTCGAGGCACTCCTTAAAATGGAGAACATCGATATCTGTGAAGTGGCTGAGACCTGGTTCAAGGTACCAGAGAGCACACCTGCACTACCAGGCTATAACTCATACCACACATTTTGGACATGTAACCTGGACAGGAACACCAAAGGCAGAGGTGTGTCCATATTCATTAAGGATATCCACACTTCCAGGCTATTTGTTCAGCATAATGCATCTGAGGTTATCCAAGTGCAACTAACTCTGGGAAAAACTGCAATCCAAATTGTAGCTTGCTACAGATCCCCCACCATGCCCTAGGATTCCCACTCCTCTTTTCTTGATATACTGGAAAATATTTGGGTTCAACCAAACACCCTAATAATGGGCAATTTCAAACTGCCCAACTATTAACTGGGAAAACAACTCATGTACCAACTCCTTCACACAACTGGAATTCATAAACTCCAGTGCCCTGGATCAACTTATCCACACCCCCACCAGGGGCAACAATATCCTAGACCTAGTCATTACCAACATGAGTGACTGGTGTTCCACACCTGATGTCAACTCTTCGTTGCTTCAATCCGACCATAAGCTAATCACCCTAGATATCCACATGCCACCACCACTCCCCCCATTAAGGAAACCATGGTAAAAAATTTCTCCAAATCCAACTTCATGCTTCTTAAGACAGAAGTGGTAAACTTCATGACACCCATGGAGATGGACACTACAGTTACGACTGCTGAATCCTACCCAAATGCACTCTATAAGCACTTACACGAGTGCATGGTTCATGCTATCCCAAACAGAATCAAGATGGTATCCTCCAAAAAAAAGAAGCCAATCTGGTGGCCCCCTGCCATAAACAAACTGTACAACAGAAGGAAGAAACTGTTGCGAAATGGAGTAAAATCCCATGAGTGGAGGAGCTCAATGGTCAGCCTCAGTAAGAAGCTCGGATCTCTTATAAGATCCTCCAAAGCTAGCTACAAAAACAACATTGCCACTGATTCTAAGGACAAACACAAAGCATTCTATAGCTATGTCAAGAATCTCAACGGCAACAACCAGATCTGCTCTGAGTTATAGCACAATGGCATGAAAATTACAGAACCAACTGATATCGCCAACATCCTGGCAGATATGTTCAGTGCTAACTTTACCCCCCAACCCATAAAGGGCCCATATCTACACAGGACGAATGCAGAGTCCCTGTAATCACAACTACGCAGGTAAAAGCTGCAATCTCTAAAGCCAAAAACACAGCATCCATGGGACTGGACAACATCCCAGGCTGCGTTTTACACAAACTTCCGAATGAACTGAAGCCCCACCTAAGCACCATATTCAGTCATAACCTCACATCAGGCTTTGTGCCCACAAAGGGGGAGCCACCACTTATCCCAGAAACTATCACCCTATTAGCCTGATGAGCCTGGTCTGCAAGGCCAGTCTCATCAGGCTAACAGGGTGATAGTAGCCTGACGAGCCTGGTTTGCAAGGCCATTGAACGTATCATCATGGAACTCATAAACAAAGACATTGGTAACCTCCAAACTCTAGATCCCACCCAGTTCGGGTTTGTAAAAGGCAGATCATGCCTCCTGAACCTGATCAACTTCTTTGAGGCAGTCACCAAAACTGTAGACGAGGGTAAGGTGGTTCACACAGCCTATCTTTAACTCGCCAAGGCTTTCAACACCATCCCCCATTCTGGAATTATAGCTAAACTCACTAAACTAGATATAAATCCCTACATCACAAGATGAGTTGCCAGCTGGCTCACTGACAGAACCCACACTGTAAAAGTTTCAGACTGCAAATCTGACTTCAAACCAGAGACAAGTGGAGTACCACAGGCTTCATTCCTGGGACCTCTCCTGTTTGGTATCTGCTTCTCTGAAGTACAGGCTAACACAGTAGGCCTCTGGCTAAAGAAGTTCACAGATGACTGCAAACTAGGAGTCATAGTCGAGTCCCCAAATGATGTGGACATCCTACAGAAGGGCCTCAATGAGACAGATGCTTGGTGTCAGAGCCATGGCCTCAAGCTCAATGCCAAAAGGTGCATTGTCATCCCCTTTGGTAAAAACTCTGTACCCATGAACTACCACATAGGCAGCAGTCTACTTAACACCGAATGTGTGATAAGAGACCTGGGGACCTAGGTGGACAGTAGTCTCTCCTTTGATAATCACATCACCACAGTAGTCAGGAAGTCCTTCGACATGGCACACCTCATCAGAAAAGGGTTCTCATCCAGAAAAAAAGAAGTCATTGTTCCCCTCTACTCAACACTCATTAGACCCATTATAGAGTACAACGCCCCTTTGGAATGTACCTCACAAGACATCTGCAGCAGCTGTAAAGACCACAGAAGTACCTGACAAAGAGGCTTACTGGCCTCAAACAGATGCCCTACATTGACCGTCTCAAAAAACTCCATAGCATATCACCTACTCTGAGGTGATCTCTGCCTAATATATAAAGCTATATCAAACCCAGAGCTTTTGGACATGCTACACCTAAAGAAATCCCAATCCCTCTAAGCTACATGCTCTAGGGACCTAAACCTTGTCACCACAATAAACAGGACATGCTGGAGGGATAGATTCATGTCCCAGAGATTTCCCCATACTCTAGAACAAGCAACCCATCTATGTCAAGCAAAGTTCTTCATTAGCACTCTTCAAGAAAGATATTGATGAGTGGATGGGAAATAGGAAAATGCACCCCGGAGATCACTTCTGTGGTTCTGTTCGACAGTGGCACAGGAAAATAAATTTCTTGGGTGGCTTAAGCCATGGAACCTTGTTGGCTAGGCTTACTTAGGCCCTTGGGCTGATAGCCTAGTACCTACCAATGAACTTATGAACTCTCTAGCTTCTAATAAATCTTCCCATGGCCCACCTCTAGGGTTACCTACCAAATAGTCCAAACCAAAAAAACGAGTGATCTGGGTAAATTAAAATGTGTTTTGCAAGTGAATTTTCAAGTTGTTTTTCCTACTACTAAGGGTAAAAAATATAACTACACTGGTAGCTGACAAAGTTACAATTAATGGTATGTTAATTAAAAGTTCATTTCCATGTAATTGTAACAGTTTTGGTGTCATTTACCTAGCTAAGTGTCAGAAATGCCCCTGTTATTACGTAGGTAAAACTAAAAGAAAGTTAAGGGAGCGTATATACAAACATACCCTTAGTGTCAGGAAAAACAACTTGAATTCACTTGCAAAACACATTTCAATTTACCCAGACCACTCATTTAAGTTTTTTGCTTTGGACTGTTTGGTAGGTAACCCTATAGGTGGGTTCATGGGAAGATTTATTAGAAGCTAGAGAGTTAACATGGCAACTCAGGCTTAATGCTTGTAGACTTCCTGGTCTGAATGACCAAGTCTCTATTAGTAGTGTTTTAAAACATAAATCTTACCAAGTGTAAGAAACTAAATTATATATTTTTGTATTCAGTTTGGGTGGCTTGGGGTTGTTTTATTGTATTTTATAATATGTACTGTTTGTCTAAATAGTACTTTACTATCAGCTGTTTAAGTAGAGGGTGTGTTATATCATGTGATTAAGTGTGTAGGTATATAAGTGAGCTCTTTGTTGTAATTTGTATCATTCTGAAGAAGTCTGTATACCTTGTGGTGAAAGCGTTCAGTTTTTAATAAACATCTTTTTGTGAAGTTCGCTTGTGGACCTTTGGTGTTTGTGACCACTTTAGGACTGTACCTTTGCTATTGCTGTCATATGGTGCTTTGGCATTCTTTGGTTCCATGTCATATAGGCAGCTGTGATGCCCCTGCACTGGCCCAGTATTCAAGGAGCCTCAATCCTTAACACTAGCACCAGTGAGGGACGTCCACATTGGGATGACAAGTACACACATAGTAAAGTACAATTTCCCTTTAGAGCACACAGAGATCACAGTCAACCAGGGGCTGATTTCTCCCTCTTTCTCCAGATCACCAAATTAAACTCCCCACTGGCACAGCCATAGGGTTAAGATCTCAGCTGAGGGGTCAAGCCAAGATATCCAGCATCCTCTTTGTCCAACCAGTGTTTTGTGTCCCTGCCCAAGTAGCTGGCACACACACTTTGAGATTTGATTGATACAGAACACACATACACACCTGGGAAAGGCTGGCACAGGTTTACTAGCTATGCCCCCTTCTGTCCAGACTATAAGTTAGCATCAGTTGCCACCAGCCACCCTTACTTATCAGTCACTATAAGGCCCTTACCAAAGGGTTCCCAATCCTACTGTGTAATGTTACTATTATCCAAATGGTAAGTGCCACCAAGACTAAGGCTATTGGAGTGGCCTATACAGTGTCAACAAATACATATGCAAGTACCATAAGAGCTTAAATATCTCTAAACAAACCAGCCACAATTAAAAGGTTTAACTATATTTAATCACGGATCACCTTTTAACTATATTTAATAATAAATAATAAAAGAGCAAGGCAATACTCAAACAACACAGTAACTACAGAGTTCAGAATTACAGGAAATATTTTAAAACAACAATGCAGGACAGTCTCAAATAAATACAGAAAGCATCTAAACTCATCTTTACTATATTCCTATCTATATCTAAGAGATACTATGCCCTAAATAACTTACTTACAGAGCAAGGCAAATGTAGTGCTGATGATGAGTGGATGTTTCTAGATGCAAGACCAGATACAAAATACCCAGACTTTCTCTGAGGGAGTTCTTAAATTAATAATCAACATTACTGCTGGGTCAGCTCAGATGGCATCACTCTTTGTCACCTGCCTTCAATTCCAAGGCTAACAGAAATATAACAAAATGTAACATTTCTTTGTGAAAAATACATATATCTCAGATGTTTGCAGAGAATGGAAGTCATAAAATAATTAAACACTTTTACATTTGAAACCTAATAATTCTTTCTGTTTCAAGACAATATGAAAACCTCTAACTCTAGATATTGTGTCTGCTTACTGAGAGATAACAAAATTGGAAAACATTCTGAGTCCAACCTATTTTCCTGAAGCCTTGCAAGTTAACTCTGTATGTTCCAGCTTCTGCTATTAAAACATACATTTGCACAGGTATATAGTTTATATACATTTCTGTTCTTTTCCATTAGGGTACACTGTGGTTACATTCTTGAAGGTCAGTACATAACATACAGTTCTATATAAATCATAGCATTATTCACAAATAACATACAATTATTTACAAAATTCCAGCTAGCTGGGCTACCAGCATCACAGCAACCATGGAGGTTGTTTGTACCTTCACCAGGATTGACTAATCCAGGTTCCAGGAGCATCTCTAATGGCCATAGCCCCACCCCTGGATGACTGATGGGTGCTTGCATATCACTATGAGTGTCGATTGCACCCTTCCATTGCATGTGTTTGCTTCCATATATATGCTAATGAGCACTGCGGTACCATAATAACAGAGTGAATGGAGAAAAAATCCAGGTGCTGTTTTTTGACAGCTTACAAGTTGTCATTAAGTGATATAATTGTGATATATTTTTGTTTCTTTCTTTCTTTCTTTTAGCAAGGATTTAACTAGACATACTCAGTGTTCTTGGATGAGTAATTTTTTTCTGAACATCTCAGAAATGTCAACACTCAAAAAGCACAGAATGTTTAGAACTGTGTAAATGAATATTTGCAGCACAGAGATATGCAAAGAATTTGTGTGCAAGAGGAATACACATGTAAAACTAACCTTTTATGGATATAAATGGTAACAAACAATTGAAAATAAAGTGCCTCTTCCTATGTGATAGGTGGGTAGTGGGGGCAGCAAAATTAAGTTAGAGTACAAAATGTAAATATCTGGATAAACCCCTGTCTTTTAGTGCAACCATCAACAATAGAAGAAGCAAATGATAAATAGCCATCACATCAAACTGATAAAGCTGATCAGATGATAACATTAGAATGCAAGATATGTAACCATGCTTACTATTACTTGAGGAGCATTACAAAAGTATAATTAGCACTTTTTGATAAAGATTTTTGATAAAGAAATCTATCTGAGTCACTGAAGGAATCTATCAAGTGTCTTGCATATTTTGTACAAAAGGCTTTCCACCCCCACCAGGACTGAGGCTAGGAGACATCCACAGTGATGCAATGTATTTCCTTGTTAAGAGTGATAAGTTCACTTGCTATGGCTCTGGGGTGCTACCATCACTGGGATGGTAGAACCAAGCCCACTTACTCTGTTCTTATGCCATTACATTGCCTGCAGGCTAAGCCAAGATGGAGTCAAAGGGCTGGATCACACATAAAAGAACTCAGTGCTCCTAGTGGCATGACAATCTGTTTTTAAGCCAGTAACTATGATCATACAGCTGGAAAACCACTTCAAGGTCATTTGTGTTTTGGAGCACATGCTCTCTGTGTGATGCTTTACAATGACATGTCATATTCATTTCATTTTCCTCTCTGTGTCTCCTTCTGTTAGTCTCACATTCTTTCTTCTTCTCTATTTCATACTTTATTCCTTTTCTTTGACAGCTGCAATGTATTATATAATACAAAGGCAACAAAACATAATGTATTGTATTATTTATTTATTTATTTTCACACCAGTCTTCCTAAAGTAATACATTTTTTACCATAATGTCAAAATCAGATATGATTACTTTCTTATGTGGTATAGATGGGCTCAAAACAGCAATTAATGTCTTGCTCAGACTACAAAGTCATAAATATACCTTACTGCTTTATGAATTTTTGATTGCTTATATTGTCAGTGGTTCAAAAAGTACCACACTTGTCTTTGGTGCTGGAAGATCAGAAGGTTGTGAGTTCTGTTCCTACACCAGGTGCTAGTACTATAGTGCAGTGGGTGCAGTGCACCATTCTTTGGATGAGATGTTAAACTGAGGTCCCATCTACCTCAGTTGGTAGTAACTCAGGTGGATATATATCAAAAAAGAAGTGAGGACAATTCTGCAGTGCTCTGACCAAATTTCCCCTAGTCAGTACGAATAACAACATAAGTTTCTCCTGAAAAATAGGACTAGCCCAGTCGATCAGTGAATAAATAAAAACTTAATAAACTGTTGGTTCAACCAAATCTGGCACTGTGTTTGTTTTCAAAGATGGTTCGTCTTTGTTGTAGTTTTCAGTTTTTCTATTATGATTTTTTTTCTGTGTTCTTAAACATTTGTTGTCAGATGAAGCAAATATTTAGCATTGACTCCATTTTCATAATATACCAGTGTTGTTTTGTAAAGTACAGTATTACAAAAATAACCTTAAATCTTAAAATTGTTTCAATATTTTCTCCAAGAATGTGAATCCACAACACCTTCTTGCAATGTGAAAATTAATCATGTTAGGGGAATGTTAAACTGGTATAAGAACGGTAAAGAGGTGATAATGAGGAACAGTGACATTTCATTCATCTAATATCATGATTTATTTTTATTATGCATGCATTCAAAACATCTGTGCATATGATTCTCAGTTCTTGTGCCAGTCAGCACCTGTGCCCCTGTCACTTGTGTCCCTCATTGACAGGGGTGACAGGTGCTGACTGAGGGTACTTTTTGGGGATAAACTCTTGGCTAGACTTATAAGGGCACCAGGATCATTAGCCTAGAACCTCATTTGATCCTGTATTATATTGGATTATTTAATGGGGCTGAGTATATACTCGGGAGATTGGGTAATTTATGATGCAATGTCAGAATCTAAAATAATCCTGAACTAAAAATGATTTAGAATTCCAGAGTCCACATTAGTGACACATGCAAAATAAAGCCCATTTGGACCAAAATAGTCATTGGAAGCTATTTCTGCATTCACAGAACTTTTTATAAGGTCCTGAAGTTGAAAACATAGTTTTGAAAGTTTTTTTTGTCCAGAACATCAGCATCATTGCTGAAATATTTCTTATCTACTACCATTCTAGTTTTGACCAGCTCTCCATAAATATTGATGGGAGTCCATTTTGTGACTATATCAAGTACTATTTCAGTGGTAAGTATTGTAGGCAGCTTGATACTTTGCTACTGTTTTAGAAAGTTTAAGGAAACATTAATGCCTGCATCACATTTTGTTGTGTCCCCTAGAGCAGAAGGCAGTGATTTTAATGAAACATCACGTCCAGCTGGTACAGCATGTTGTAAACAAATAAAATGCCTAGCAATTATTAACTTTAATGGCCTGTTACACAGGCTGCCCATACCTTGAGGGAAAACAGCAGCTGAACTAACAGGGGGCCTTTTGGAATACATACAGTTCCTGGCTGCTCAGGGAATTTGCTAGCTCTTTTGCAATACCAAGTGCACTCACAAATTGGTTATTTGTGATTTGTAATAAAATTTTTCCACTTTTCACCATATTCCAGGATAGGCAAATGTTAATGAAGAACACACTGTAAGTTTTATAAACACAAAATATATCAGTGTAATAAGTGTAAAACAAGCACAGACACATAGACCTACTAAGTATATGGTCAGTAACTGCCGTTGTGTTATTTGGTACAATGAAAACAACAGATGCCTTACTCTCCCCCCAAGTTGGTAAGGACACTACTTAGAATTCCATACCATACGACACACTCACCAACAACACGTTGGCATGGGATTGGACCAAACCAACTCTTTTTATCAATCTACATGTTAAGCTCCAGTCAAATAAAGTATTAAATTAATTAAAAATCTCATTTGAAGTAGCACAAACACCTTCTCAACACCAAAGCAGGAAAAGCTGTTGCAACAATTGTCCTATTACCAGATTACTGTATGCTTTGCCTATCATAACACTTCTCTGTCCACAAAATATTAATTTACTACAAATCACTGAAAACAATATTCTCAGATTTATTCTTTATTCAGAGCCCTTTAAACATCACTGCATAACTTTGAATAAAACCTAATGGTTATAACTAACAGCCAGAACTACCTTTCTGCTCAATGCAGTAACCTCTAAATTACTGAACAAACAATATTACTCCTCCCTTAAAAAATATATTAATGGTTGGTAAAACAAACTATGACCTAAGAAGTCATTATGTCACACAAATGGAAAGGTATTATTTTATCATAAGCTGCACAAAACCGACATCTATTAAATAGCATCTACCACATGGAAAAAAAATGGCAAATAAAGTAAGAACTTTCAATAACCTCATAATGTTTAGAAAACATTTTAAAGCATGTTTGACAATACAGTACATAATAACATACCGAACATCTTCGTCTCTAATACTAATATTAATCTTTCCGATTCCTCAGTGTTGCACATAGCAGAGTCCATAGCTGAGTTTGTTCTGTTATTGTTAAGGTGTATATCAAACCTTTTGACAGACTAATTAAAGGCATATATTTCTACTTACTGCTTATTTAGTATGTATGAATGTTTTTCTATACATTTATTATCTGATATACTTTTGTGGTGAACTTTATAACAGCTATTCTCATTTTATTTTTTTATTTATTTTGACAATTGTTAATGGGATAAGTCTGACTAGTCAGATGCCCTTTTTCAGCAGAGGCCTGGGGAGAAAAATCCAAACTAGGAAGCAAATATGAGAGCAAAGACAAATGAAGTTGATTTATAACATTTGATAGTTGGGTAAAATACAAATAATAGCAAGACAGAAACAACATATATAAGAGCAAAGGTCACAAAAACAAATTAATTTTGCAGACAGATATACTGCTAGAGTTAGAAGACAAGGTAAAGGAGTAAGTTAGAATGTGGGAAAGAGAAGACGGGTAAGTTGTGAAGGGGGACTGGAGAACAGTATATGAGTTGGCAGGTGGAAGGAAGAAAGGTGTTGATGGAAGGTTAGGTGGGATTAAAGCAGGAGTGGAGCCATGAGCTCATAAGCCTTTTTTTAATGCTTTTTTAAACATGAGATTCTTTGGTATAGTTCTGATGGTTAAAGTAATTTTGTTCCAGGCCAATGCTAGTATACAGTTGAATAGGCCATGGCCTATTGGTTTTTAGATTTCCAACAGAAGCTGATCAAAGCTCCTGTCTGGGAGTGTAGTAAGTGATGAGTGATGAGATGGCTGGGCAGGAAGTAAGTTTGTTAATGATGAAGTGAGTAAGGAGTAGTTGAGAGAGGAGGAGCTGGTGAGGCAGCTCAAGGTAGTTTAAGCATTTTAGAGACAGGCAGTGGTGTGAGTAGTAGGGTTTATTTGCAGCAAATCTGGCAATTTTGCTGTGACAGAGCTGTAATTTCATTTTTAGGGTGGATTGCAAGTTGGTTAAGATAGGGGAGGCATAGAGTAGGTTGGGAAGAAGATAGGCATTAGCTCTTTAAGAGAGAGTCAAGTTATTGGTAAATACTTTTTTGTTCTGTAAAACATATCAAGCTTTTGGCATTTTCTTTGTTTGTTTTGTTTTTTTATACAGTTTTGAACATGCAGATCGAATTTGAGTTGATCATCAATAATTACGCCCAGTAGTTTTGTATGAGTTGCTACTTCTATTAAGGTGGCATCAAGAGATGCAACAGTGAAGGATGATTTCAGGTGGGAGTGTAATTTTGAGAGAAACAGAAGAAATGTTGTTCTTTTAGGGTTAAGCATGAGTTGATTGTTGATTAGTCACCGTTCAATGGAGTTAAAGGATTCTTGGGTAATGGTTTGAAGGTGTAAAGGGTTGATGGGTCAGCAGATGATAGTGGAGTCATTAGGATCATAGGAGGTTACTAGGCTAATGGCCCTGGGACCCTTACAAGCCTAGCCAAGAGTTTATCCCCAAAAAGAAACCTCAGTCAGCACCTGTCAGCCCGGTCAATGAGGGACACAGGTGGAACCCCTGGGACAAATTTGTGGGTTCCCATCCATTCATCAAGGTTGTGCATGAAAAGGGTCAGCAAGATACTCTGTTTGATGTGCATAGGAAGTCTGTTCCAGAGACAGGGCAGGTTATTATTATACCAGGTTATTATTTTCTCTGGCGTTAATGATAGTACAGGTAAAGGCGACTATGGCAGTAGTTGTGCTGTGGCTGGGATGAAAACCATGTTAAGTTGGAGAGAGTATATTTTTCTTTAGAAGATGTGCAATAAGTTGCTTATGTATTTCTGAGAGGGGGACAGAATTGCTATAGGAACTTGTTTGGTGAAGGGTGATTGGTCTAAGGCTTGGAGTAAGCACCTTCATTGGTTCTTTTGAGTTTTGTAAAAGCTGTTTTAAGTTTTTAACTACTGGTATTTAAGCCCTGTGTTTGAGCTGCTTTCTGCTTGTTTGAACCAAGCAGAACTGAGGTGGGCTACCAGCCACAACTCTGAGCAGAGATACCAGATGACTAGAGGCTTCTGAGTATCCCAAAAAACATAAGTTGCCTGCTGTTTGTTTTTTTTTTTTTTTTGGTTGATTATACTATTTACTGCACTTTTTATTGTGTTCTGCTTATTTAATACTGTATTTTAGTACTGTAATCTAAACTCCACTGTTTGTACTGCATTTGTCTGCCTTACTGTCTGTTAAATGTTTGCAAAATAATTGTTGCGACTTTTCACTGTTTGCAAAGCATCTGTTCTATTTTTTTCTGTTTTCCTGCAAAGCAGTGTTTTAAATAACTGATTAGTTTGCTGTTTAAAACATTCTTTAGTGTCTCCTTGCTGTTTTTCTGCTGTTTAAAACATCTTTTAGTGTGTCCCTCCTCAATTAGTGTAGCTAGCAGCTGTAGCATAGTCCAGGTACAGGTTTGCTGCATCTGGGTCTGTTTGTAGTGGCTGTTGTTCTCTGAGCACATTTTCCAAACCATCTCTGATTGGAAGAGGCCCTTCTGCACCCTTGTGAGAGAAGTGTGCTGATAGGAACCTGTATGGTGTAGGGTGATTGGTGTAGAGCTTAGAGTAAGCACCCTCATTGGTTCTTTTGATTTTTTTTAAAGTTTTTTTTTAAGTTTTCAGCTTCTGGTATTTAAGCCCCATGTTTGAGCAGGCTTCTTCTTGATTGCATGTCACACAGCACCATGCACTACCGCTCAGCTCTGCACCATAGCCAGACAGATAATTTCAACAATTGTTACATTAGATACAGCTGTAGTACATCAGTGCAGTCCTCATCTTTATTACAGCTTTAGTCTAAGAAGTATTGCTAGTGAGCTGTAACCTATTAAACCACCAGTCAAAAACCCTGTCAGAAATGTCCATCTACAGAGCACTTCCTAGATCAATCATGAAAACACCCCCTTTGTGATAACAGTTCTTCAAACCTAGCATTACGGACAGTTAAACTACCCTTGTTTCTCCTGCCAGCCTTGTTGACTTGTGTCTCCTGAGGCAGTGCAGCAACTGTCTCATATACACTGACATCCCTCTACTAATAAGTCACTCTAGTACAGACTGCGAGAGATGTATCTACACCAAGAATTTTCAATCTTTGCTCTCTCACACTCAAAACAGTAACACTAAAGAGGTTGTCAACTCACCCACCATAGTGAGACACACGGGTGTCCCACTCACCAAGGTTAGATAAGGAGAAAGTCACGGTCAGCTGCCTGTCCAGTGCTGGGCTTCATCAGATCACACATGTACTCAGGTCTCTCGGCAACAAGTACCATTATGGCTCTGTCATAGCTCATGTTGGAGTGAACGACCTGAGACATACCTCACTGGTCTATATGAAGAGAGACATGATTGAGCTCTCCAAGTATGTGTCCCAGGCAGGTATGTCCCTAGCCTTGAGCAGCATATTACCATCACTTAGAAAGATCCCACAGTATAAACAAAAAATGATCAATTTCAATAATTGGCTTAGTTTCTGGTGTCATTTGAAGGGAATCCAGTTTCTGTCAGCATGGGTAGAAATGGTTGACAAACCTCGCTGCTTTTTCGGAAACAGTTTGCACCTGGCACCACTAGGCTTTTGGCCGCTGGCAAAGGCTCTTGCCTCCTCCATAGTGCCTTTTCTAAGCAATGTCTCAAAAACAAATTTGCCAATGTGAAAATTGCTAACCATAACAAAATATGGGTTATGCTGGAAAATGCTAGAAGTTTAAACTGCACATCCTGAAGCACTTCTACCACTGGAGGATGTAGATGTCTGTGCATCACAGAAACCTGGTTCAAGGCCTCAAAGAGTACCCTGGCCTTGCAAGGCTACAATGCCTTCCACATCTTCAGACCACAAAATGAACATGTGAGAACCAAAGGAGGCAATGTTTCTGTCTATATTAGTGATAAATTCATCTGTTAGACTGGACAACTCCATAGAATTACTCCATGTTCAGATTACTGTGGGAAAGACCCCCATTCAAGTCATAGCTAGTTATAGATTCCCCTCCATGAATCATGATGCACATGAGACCTACTTGACCAAACTGGAGTCAATCCAAATATTGCCAAATACTCTGGTCATGTGGGATTTCAATTATCCCACCATCAACTGGAAACCTACTCTAGCCCTAACTCACTAACGCAAAAGTTCCTTGACTTTGTTAACTCAAATGTCCTGGAACAAATTCTTCAAACCCCAAAAAGAGGAACAAACATACTAGATCTGGTCCTACTAACATGACAAACAGATGCACCCCTGCAACTGTCGGACCCTCAGTAGTTAAATCTGACCACAAATCAGTCATGTTTGAACTGGCACTAACACCAGAGCTTACAAAGGGTGAAGTCTGACTAAAAGACTTCACCAAGGCAGACTACACCCTCCTAGGTGAAGGTATAAATGCATTCCAAGCCCCACCCCCAGCTGGAAGTGGTAACTACACCAAAGCTTACACTAAAGCCCTGTACAAGCACTTGTACAAGTGCATAGACTCAGCTGCTCCAGAGAGAATTAAACCCAGAGCCCCAAGTAAAAATAAAGCTGCTGTGATGGACATCCAGCATCAACAAAGTTTACAACAAACACAAAAAGTTGCTGTCTAAGAAAACTAAGGTGAGGCCTCAATAATGGAAAAGCACCTTCCTTAACCTCAACAGACAAATAAGACAACATGTCAAATCCTCTAAGGGTAACTTTGAGAAAAACTTAGCAATAACAGCCAAGGATAATCATAAGGCCTTTTACAGGTATGTACGTAGTTTAAAAGGTATGATCTAAGCATGTGTCAAACTAGTGACTAACAGTATCACACACACTAATCCTCAGAGATAGCAAGCCTGTTAATGGACATATTTGGTGAAAATTTCACTCCCTTAGCCCTTCCACACTTATCACAAACCTTGCCCCCAACTTCCCCCCACCCTACATATCCGAAGAACAGGTCATTAAAGCCCTGTCTCAGGCAAAAAACACAGCCTCTACGGGACCAGACAGCATCCCAGACTGTCTTCTAAACAAACTAAAACATGAACTAGCATCACCATTAAGTACCCTATTCAATTACAACCTAACCACTGGCTTTGTTCTTGTGGAATGGAGAACAGTAATAGTTATTCCCCTCCACAAAGGTTGTTTAGCAACAGACTCAGGGAATTACAGACCCATAACTCTGACCAGCCTCATCTGTAAAGCCAAGGAATGTATCATCATGGACCTCATAAATAAAGACATAGGCGACCTCCAAACCCTGGATCTGATGCAATTTGGCTTCATCAAGGGCATATCCTGCCTGTTAAACCTGGTGGATTTCTTCAAAAATGTGAGCAGGGCCATTGAAGGGGGCAAGTCTGTGCACACAGCATACCTTGACTTGGCAAAGGTCTTTGACACAATTCCACACTCAGGCATTACTGAAAAACTTAGCAATCTGAATGTAAACCCATTTAGGTTCATAGGTTCATAGGTTGGTATGTCGGACTTAAGGCCTATGCAAGCCTAGCCATAACAATTCCCTGGAAATTTTTTCCCACAATATTTACTTCTCTGGGCCCCTGTCTAGCAGGGTGACTGACATGATCTCCGTGGTGAATTTCCTATCTCCCATCCAATCATCAAGGTTCCTTTTGAAGAGGGCCAATGAGGTGCTCTGCTTGACATGTATGGGCAGTCTATTCCAGAGTATGGGAAGTCTCTGAGTCAGGAACCTATCCCTCCAGCATGTTTTGTTCAATGTGATGATAAGGTTTAAATCCCTAGAGCATGTGGCTCTGAGGGATTGGGATTTCTTTAAGTGGAGCATGTCCAACAGCTCAGGGTTTGACATGGCTTTGTATGTTAAGCAGAGAATTTAGATCTTCTTTCCCCCCTTTCCAAACATGATTTCCATCTGTGTTTTTACCTATGAACTTAAATGGGTTTACATTTGTTATAAGATGGGTTGCCAACTTGGTCACAAGCCGGTGACACACTATCAAAGTGGGTGACTCCACATCAACCAGCAGACCTGTCACCAGTGGGGTGCCACAAAGGTTAGTGCTGGGCCCCCTACTGTTTGGTATATACTTCTCAGAAGTTCAGGCCAAAAAGGGCTGCAGCTGCAAGTTTGTGGATGACTGTAAACTGGATGCAGTTATCGAATCCCCAAATGATGTTAGTATACTTCAGGAGGGTCTTACACAGACCAACGACTGGGGTCTTAGTCACGGTCTGAAACTGAATGCAAAGAAATGCATAATCATTCCCTTCTGTAAAAACAATGTCCCTTCACACTATCAGATTAACAACAATACCCTATGTACCCATGAAGTGGTTAGTGATCTGGGATCACAAGTAGACTGTGACCTTAACTTTGACCACCATGTGTCTACTGTAGTAAGGAAGGCTTTCTATGTAGCACACTTGATTAGTAAAGACATCACCTTGAGAGCAAAGGAGGTTATAACCCCTCTATACTTGGCACTAATCTGGCCCATAATTGAGTATAACACCCCGTTTTGCATGTACCATACAAAGCACCTGCAGCAACTGGAGAGACCTCAGAGGTTTCTAACAAAGATCAAGGGTCTCCAGCACACTCCTTATATAGACTGACTAAAGTCCCTGTCACTATACTCAATGTCATATAGATTTCTTAGGGGAGACTTACACCTAGCTTACAGAGCAATCTCCAACCAAATTTAATGAATTTGCTGCACATCCGTAAATCAGATGTGACTAGAGCTACCCATTCCTGGGACCTAAATATGGCCTGTGACTTGAATAGGATGTGGTGGAGGGACAGATTTGTCTCCCAGCGAGTGTTGTATCTTTGGAATAGGCTGCCAATTCATGTGAAGCAGAACACTTCTATGACACTGTTCAAAAGGAACCTGGATGAGTGGATGGAGCACCATAAACTCTTACTGGGGATAGCAACCACAACTCTCCTGGACATGCGCAGTAGCTAATAAATACAATCCTTGGTACTGACTAGAGTATCTATGGTATTACATTGGGATGAAATGGCTAGGTTTGTATTTGTAAATGAGAAGGCATGATAGGTTAAATAGATGAGGCGTTATTAAGATAGAGTAGGGTTTGTCCCTTTTTGTCAGTGGGTGAGTAAGAGTAGGTGATACATTAATGGGGGAGATATTTGTTATATAGCAGCTAAAGAGAGATAGTAGAAGAAAAAAGGAGTAAAAACAAAGATGGAAATCATGTTTGGAAAGGAGGGAAAGAAGATCTAAAGGGTGCCAGGGAAGGACAGAAAAACCTAGAATGGCAGGTATTAGAATACATTAGTGAAAATCAGGTAGGTTGTCAGAGTGACTGAGAGGGTGATAATGAAAAAGCTGATGAAATAAGTACAAGGAAGAAAGAGAAAAGACAAGTTGTACATATGTGTGTGTATTTAGAGTGAGAGCATGGTTTAGCAGGGACGCAGTTGACAAGCAAGGAGGGAGGTGAGGTAAAGAGGAAAGGTAGTGCGTGTCAATTGGTTAGATGGGATGGGAAGGGGTGGAGCTGAGTGGGAGGGGATATACTTGCGAGAGTATAAATGTAGAGTATGTGGGAATGGGTGGAAATTGGGGATAGGGTAGGGCAGTGAAGAGAAATCTGAAGTGGGCCCAACCATTTTGGTTGTAAAAAGAAGGAAAAGAAGACAATCAGTGGGGTGGAGTTCTGCATACTAATGGTAAGAAACTGGGTAAAGCTTTAGCAGGTATTATGGGGGGAAGAGTTTAGAAAAAGTAAGGTTCAGCTAGGGAAATGGACATAATAAAGGTGTTGGGGATGCTGGACAAATGGGTTAGAAACAGAGGAAGGAGGGGAGGGATAGGAGCAAAGTTTTATTCCAGATACGAGAAGTTGAGCTCCACGTGGAATCAAGGGTCACTCGTGAAGTAATGGATGCAGGATATTTTATTAAGGTGTTTATAAAGGGTCTATATTACAACGCTGAATTCACATGAATTCGAAAATTGTAATATCGAACCCATATGTCCAAAATGTGAAAATAGCGAAGCCGCGGAACACCGATTTTTTTTCCCAGGGAAAGAAATTGGTGGGTCGTTTTCGCAGCTTTGTCATTTCCTCCATTGTGGTGCAATCTCAGAGTCGGTATATTTAAATAGGGGGGTGTGGGAGGCACAGCTCCCCATGTTGGGGAGCAAAGCCCCCCACGTTAGTATAAGTTTTAAGTGTACGTGTTTTTTTGTTTTTGTACTGGAACAGTTCTGTGTGTTCGAAATTATAGCATTTTGAACTTCCCGGTTCGATATTACGTCATTCGAATACTTGTGTATTTGACAACATGATATAGACCCGTTTATAAAGAGGGTGGTGAGACTGCAACTAATATATTGGCCTAGGCAGTGTATACACAAACATCTATATACATAGTAAAGAGGTTTACGGCATGATATCACAGTTTGGATGAAAATGCTTAACCAAGAATACTTTAGCTCTTTTCAGTATAGGGATCCTGGCAGGGTTGTAGCTGGATGCAGCAGTCTATCAAGCAAGAAGTGGAGTTATGTTGTGTGACTCAGTCTACCAGTGGTGAAACAAAGGGCTAGAATGAGAGAAAAAAAGAGAAAAATATAAGTGGTATAGTAGAGTGACACATGAATGCAGCAAGGATGTAGACAGAAAAAAAAAAAAGAAAAAAAACAAAATTTGTTATACAGCAGAAGAAAATTAGTACAGTAGGTTTAAAGTAATAGTCTGCAGTAAATTATTTAAATGGTTTTGCTAATCCAATAAATTAGTATAGTAGCTGTTATGTACACAATCAGCAGTATTTTACTTTTACGGCTTTGTGAACCAAGTTTCCACTCAAACAAAAACTACTGGGGATAGTTAAAGTACTAGCCCAGTTTATCCTAGTAGTAAGTAGTAGCAAGCAGTAGATAAAGCTATTTAAGGACAAATAAGTAATGCATGTATTGTTGCTAAACACAGGTCAGGCAGCTCAACTGAGAATGGGCAAGATAGTCAATGTTAAGTCTCTGTTGCAATAGTTAGAGAGAAGACTCTTGCAAGCACAGTGGCAGAATAAAAATAAACATATATTAACAAATAGCGCATTTTCCGTCAAACAATAACCAGTAATAATACAGAGACACATAGAGACATGCTCACTATAAGAAATATCAGGGTAGAGTTATATTGTAAAATATGTAGGCAAAGCAGTTGTGGACGAGAACAGAGGGATTCCTTGGTTCACCAAGAGAAAAGCAACATTACTCACATTCAGAAAAGACATATAGGTTCATAGGTTTATAGGTAGGTACTAGGCTATTGGCCCAAGGGCCTAAGTAAGCCTAGCCAACAAGGTTCCCTGGCTTACGCCACCCAAGAAAGTTACTGTTCCTGTGCCACTGTCGAGCAGAGACACAGAAGTGACCCCCGGGATGTATTTCCTATTTCCCATCCACTCATCAAGATTTTTCTTGAAGAGTGCTAATGAGGAACTTGGCTTGATATAGATGGGTAGCTTGTTCCAGAATATGGGAAATCTCTGGGACAGGAATCTATCCCTCTAGCATGTTCTGTTTATTGTGGTGACAAGGTTTAGGTCCCTAGAGCATGTAGCTTGGAGGGATTGGGATTTCTTTAGGTGTAGCATGTCCAACAGCTCTGGGTTTAACACAGCTTTATATGTTAAGCAGAGATCACCTCGGAGTAGGCAATATGCTACGGAGTAAAGCTGGAGTTTTTTGAGACAGTCAGTGTAGGGCATCTGTTTGAGGCCAGTAATCCTCTTTGTGAGGTACTTCTGTGTCCTTTCCAGCTGCTGCAGATGTCTTGTGAGGTACATTATTTTCTAATATCTTCTACACACTCCTCATTCTCTCTATCTCCACCTCTTACCACTCCAATCTCTCTGACCCACTCCTATGTTCTCCAACTTCTCACTCATACAACATATATCCAACTACTTCATCTTTTACTATCTCCCCTAATCTCTTTACTACCTCTACCTCAAGTCTATATAAACTATCCATAATACAGGTTTTTAAACCTTCCCACAAAGCTAAGTCAAAACTATACAAACTCCATCTAGCATCTACTACACACTCTCTCCTCACTAAAAACCTACTTTGTTCTGGAGATATCCATCCCAACCCTGGCCCCTCTTCTCTCCCCAAAACTACCTCTACACTGCCCCCATCTTACTCCTCTAACAGTCACCAACCTCAGTCACAACAATCATCTCCATCCAAATATTTAACTATTTACTCATTGAGTATTCAGAGTCTAGCAAATAAAGTCACTGAGCTGCACTCATGGGTAGCTCTCAATACCCCTCACATCCTCTCCCTATCTGAAACCTGGCTCAAGCCACAAATCTCAAATAGTGAAATACTCCCGCCAGATTATAATATCTTCCAATTTGATAGACCTGTAAAAAAAGGTGGTGGCGTGGCCATCCTCTACTCAAACAACCTTAACCTCTCACCATACCCTTCCCCAATTCCTGACTTCTTCCCAGCTGAAATCATCATCCTTAACTGCCATCTAAAATCCCACAAAAAACTTGCAATTGCCTCTATCTACCTTCCTCCTGGTAACAATCTGCCCATTCTTGAAAACATCCTATCCTGGTTCTCCCACAACTTACCATATCAGACACTTATACTTGGTGATGTCAACATTGATTGGTCCAAACTCACAACTGACTCCCCCCAACTCAGTATCCACCTACACGGCTTCCACCAACTTATAACATCTCCCACTCACTTCCATAAAAATTCCACTTCCAGCTCCATCATAGACTGGATCCTTGCCAATTCCCCCCACCAATACCACAATCCCACCACCTTACCTGACTCCCTCAGTGATCATCTCACTACCACCATCTTAAGACACTACTCCCATATTCCTAAACCCCACCTCATCAAAGACTGTCGAAAACTATGGACTTTCAATTCATCCCAGTTTAACTCCATTCTCCACAACATAGATTGGTCCATCCTAAAACACCTCCCCCTACACGATGCTGTAAGCACTTTCAATAGCATCTTCATGAATACTTTAAACTCCTTAGCTCCCTCTAGGAAGATCAGAGTAAAATCAAACCATGCTGCCTGGCTCTCCAAAGAGATTAGGTCCCTTATAAAACAAAGAGATTGTGCTTGGAAAATCTGGACTAAAACTAAACAACCACCTTTTCTTAAAAAAATACAGGCAACTGAGGAACCTTGCAAAAAAACATACAACTAATGACAAAAAGTTATACTATAGCTCTGCTCAGCTTAACAACAAATCCAATCCTTGAAAATTTTGGTCAACTCTCAACAACATCCTCTATCCTGGAAAGCCCTCTAATCCCTCCCCATACCCTAAATATTCCTCTCAGGAAACAGCTACCCTCCTGAATAAACACTTTATCTCTTCCATCCAAAATCTGATAACCTCTAAGCCAAAATCTACTTCAACACTCACCCCTCCAAGTCCCACTAACACAACTTTGTTTTCTTTTGAGACAGTTCCCATTACTTACATCAAATCTCTACTACTCAAGCTAAAACCTTGCTCTCCTTCCACTGACAATCTATCTCCTACATTCCTCAAACTTGCTGCTGACTCAATTGCCTATCCTATATCTATATTAATTAATCGATCTATTCTGGAATCAACTGTCCCCACCCTTTGGAAATCTTTCTTCACTATCTCTCTTCATAAAGGTGGAAACTCCACTGACCCCTCAAATTACTGACCCATTGCCATTCTGTCCCCCCTCTCCAAGATGTTAGAAAAATGTATTCACTCACAGCTTCTCAATCACCTTCTCACACACCACTTACTTACCGCTACCCAACATGGATTTCGTCCTCACCACAGCACCACCACTGCCCTCCTCTCCTTCAGTCATATCATTGCAGAGGCCCTAAACAACAATAAACTCATTTCCTGTCTCTTCCTAGATCTCTCCAAAGCCTTTGATACTGTCTCTCATCCTCTACTACTATCCAAACTCGCAAATCTCCACCTATCCCCCTCCACACTTGCCTGGTTTCATAGTTACCTGTCTGGCAGGGAACAATCTGTCAAATGGCTCTCATCCTCCTCACCTTTCCTTCCCATCTCCACTGGTGTTCCCCAAGGCTCCATCTTGGGACCCCTTTTGTTTAACATCTTCACCAGTGATCGTTACACCTCATGCAAAGAATCCTCCCTTATTCAGTATGCCGACGACTCCACACTTATATCCATCTCAAATAACATTCCTGAACTACACTCCCTGACCCAACAGGCCCTACTATCCACTGAACAATGGCTCTCTCACAACCTACTGATCCTAAATCCCAAAAAGACCAAACTCCTACTTTTCCTTCCCCGTTCTCTTTCTCATCACAAAACCTCCTTTTTTATTACATCTTCTAACAATACAACTATCCCACCTGACACCCACACAAAACTCCTAGGGGTCATTATCGATGATGAACTAAAGTTCAACCTACACATACTCCAATGTATAAAAAAAAAAAAAACAGAAACTAGGTCTGCTATATCGGAACAAAAAATTCCTAATCCCTGAATCTAGACTTATCCTGGGCCAGGCACTCCTCCTCCCCTCCCTCTTATATGCCACCCCAGTTCTTACCAATATCCAGGCCTCCACTCTAAACAAACTCCAACAGACTTACCATAAAATAGCCAGATGCATTACTAACTCCCCATACAACTCACACCACTGCATTTCTTTAAACTCTCCTCAATGGCTTGAACTTCCCCAATTTCTACTATCTTATCAATTTCATATGCTACACTCTATTCTTTATAAACCCTCCTTCTGTCCATCTCTATCTTCCTTAGTCTCCATCTACATCCCATCCTGAACCCTCTGTACTTCTAACCAACAATTACTTGACATGTACCACCTAAAAAGGTCAGTAGGCAAACTACTCTACAAACACTCCCTTGCCCATGCTTGGAACAAACTTCCCCTTGACTTACGTTCAATCTCCCACACCTCACACTTTAAAAATTAACTAAAATCTTATTTTCTCAATTCCAGAACCTGCCCTTGCCATGACCCTACCTAGTCTTCCTTCCCTTTATGTACCCTCAAAAGGACCATACTTAGTACCTCATTACACCTCTCTCTCCAATGTGTCTACTATGCATTTGCATAATTTTATACAAACAAAACATTTTTATTGTTGACCTATTGAACTATATCAATGTAAAATTGTTACTTAGTTTCTTTTTAATGCAACTTTAACTTTATGCATGTAACCCAACATATGTGAATCTTTTTGCTATAACTGCTATTATATCAATATTGTTTAAAATTGTACTTGTTTAAAATGTACTACTGGAACTTTTCTCCTCAGGTCTCCACTGAAAATGGGCCACAAGCCCAGTTGGACAAACCCAGTTAACAAATGTCAATAAATAAATAAATAAATACATTCCAAAAGGGGAGTTGTACTATATAATGGGTCTAATGAGTGTCGAGTAGAGGGGAAAAATTACCTCTTTTTTCCCAGATGAGAACCCTTCTGCGATGAGGTGTGCCACGTAGAAGGATTTCCTGACTACTGTGGCGATATGATTATCAAAGGAGAGACTACTGTCCACCTGGGTTCACAGGTCTCATCACACATTCTGTGTTAAGTAGACTGCCGCCTATGTGGTAGTTCATGGGTACAGAGTTTTTAACAGAGGGGATGACAATGCACTTTTTGGCATTGAGCTTGAGGCTATGGCTCTGACACTAGACATCTGTCTCAGTGAGGCCCTTCTGTAGGATGTCCACATCATTTGGGGACTCAAATATGGCTCCTAGTTTGCAGTCATCTGTGAACTTCATTAGCCAAAGGCCTTCTGTGTTAGCCTGTACTTCAGAGAAGTAGATACTAAACAGGAGATGTCCCAGGACTGAACCCTGTGGTACTCCACTTGTCACTGGTTTGAAGTCAGATTTGGAGTCCGCAACTTTTACAGTGTGGGTTCTGTCAGTGTGCCATTTGGGAACCCATCTTGTGATGTAGGGATTTATACCTAGTTTAGTGAGTTTTGCTATAATTCCAGAATGAAGGATGGTGTTGAAAGCCTTGGCAAGGTCAAGATAAGCTGTGTGAACCACCTTACCCTCGTCTACAGCTTTGGTGACTGCCTGAAAAAAATCAATCAGGTTCAAGAGGCATGATCTGCCTTTCACAAACCCAAACTGGGTGGGGTCCAGAGTTTGGAGGTTACCAATGTCTTTGTTTACGAGTTCCATGATGATACGTTCCATGGCCTTATAGACCAGGCTGATCAGGCTATTAGGGTTGGGAGGGTGGCCTAATGGTTAAGAAGTTTGCCTTACAAACACAAGGTGCAGGGTTTGAGTCTGACAAGGATAAATGGCTTAAAAAAAAAGGCTCACAAGGGCAGTTAGCTTAGTACTAATCTATGAATCTATGAATAGGGCGATAGTTCCCAGGATCAGTGGTGACTCCCCCTTTGTGGAGTGGGATAACTATTGCTGTACACCATTCAATGGGCACAAAGCCTGATGTGTGACTATGATTGAACATGGTGCTTAGGTGGGGAGCCAGTTCATTCAGAAGCTTATATAAAACGAAGCCTGGGATGTTGTCCGGTCCCATTGATGCTGTGTTTTTGGCTTTAGAGAGTGCAGCTTTTATCTGTGTAGTTGTCATTACAGGGACTCTGCATTCTTCCTGTATAGATATGGGCCCTTTAGGGGGGAGAGGGGGGTAAAGTTAGCACTGAAGCTATCTGCCAGGATGTTGGCAATATCAGTTGGTTCTGTAATTTTCATGCCGTTGTGCTGTAACTCAGAGCAGATCTGGATGTTGCCATTCAGATTATTGACATAGCTATATAATGCTTTGTGGTTGTCCTACAATCAGTGTCAATTTTGTTTTCATAGCTAGCTTTGGAGAATCTTATAAGGGATCTCAGCTTCTTACTGAGGCTGACCAGGGAACTCCTCCACTCATGGGATTTTATTCTCTTTTGCAACAGTTTTTTCCTACTGTTGTAGAGTTTGTTTATGACAGGGGACCACCAGATTGGCTTCCTTTTTGTGGAGGATAGCGTCTTGGTTCTGTTTGGGATAGCACGATCCATGCACTAATGTAAGTGCTTATAGAGTGCATCTGTGTAGGATTCAGCAGTCGTAACTGCATTGTCTATCTGCATAGGTGTCATGAAGTTCACCACTTCTGTCTTAAGAAGCATGAAGTTGGTTTTGGAGACATTTTTACCATGATTTCCTTAATGGGGGTGGGTGGGGGTGGGATGTAGATATCTAGAGTGATTAGCTTATGGTCAGATCTGACCAACGAGGAGTTGACTTCAGGTGTGGAACACCGATCACTCATGTTGGTAGCGACTAAGTCTAGGATAGTGTTGCCCCTGGTGGGGGTGTGGATAAGTCGATCCAGGGCATTGGAATTCATGAGTTCCAGAAAGCATTGAGCGAAGGAGTAGTTTTCTCAGTTAATGGTGGGGTAGTTGAAATCACCCATTATTAGGGTGCATGGTTGAACCCTAATATTTTCCAGTATATCAAGAAAAGAGGAGTGGGAATCCTGGGGCATGGTGAGGGATCTGTAGCAAGCTACAATTTGGATTGCAGTTTTTCCCAGAGGTAGTTGCACTTGGATAACCTCGGATGCATTATGCTGAGCAACTAGCCTGGAGGTGTGGATATCCTTAATGAATATGGGCACACCTCTGCCTTTGGTGTTCCGGTCCAGGTTAGGTGGCTGAAAAGTGTGGTATGAGTTATAGCCTGGTAATGCAGGGATGCTGTCTGGAGCCTTGAACCAGGTCTCAGTCACTGTACAGATATCGATGTTTTCCATTTTAAGGAGTGCTTCGAGGGAGTGCATTTTGAGGTTTAGACTTCTAGCATTGAGTAGCATTACCCTCAGTTTTTGCTTGCCTGTCCCTGTTACAGTGGTGAATTTGTCATTTCAACCTTGCCTAAAAAAGGCACTATAGGGGAAGCAAGAGCCTTAGCCAGTATCCGGAATCCCAGGGGTGACAGGTGCAGGCCATCTCTGGCAAAGCATCGTGGTCTGCCGACCATGTCGTCCCAGGCAGACAGATACTGGATCCCCTTTGAATGACACCAAAAGCTTAGCCAATTGTTGAAGTCATCTATTTTGTCCTTGTACTGCAGTATCATTCTGGGCAATGGCAGGATGCTACTCAGGGATAGGGTCACACTGCCTGGGCTACAAGATCCGAGAGCTCTTCCATGTCTCTTTTCATGTAGTCCAGGGAGGTACATCTCAGGTCATCCACATCAAAATGGACAATGATGGAATCATATTTGTATTTGTTGTGGAGTGATCTGAGTGCGTGGGTTATGTGGTGGATCCTGGCACTCGACAGGCAGCAGACAGTAACCTTCTCCTTGTTTAGCCTGGTGGGACATCAGTGTGCCTGACTATAGAGTTACCTATGACTAGTGTGTTGGGTACGTTGTTTTGCCTTATGGGCTGTGGTTGAGTGGCACACTGAGTCTGTGGGCTATGTGTCATTTGGGTTGTGTTGGGGGGGTGGAGGTTTCTTGCGTTTCTGCTTTGAAGGTCTCTGTTGCTTGAGCATATTATTGAGAGCCTCTGCAAATGTTTTTGTGTTTCTATATGTGGATTTTGGTGGTGTAGGTTTAGTGGGACTATGTGATGAGTGGTGTGGTGCAAGTGTTTACCTTCTCCTCTTGACTGTCAAGTTGAGTCTTGGTTGGAGAGAGCTTTACCTCCAGTTTTGGCTAGATAAGTACATCTCTCACAGGTTGTGGTGTTGGGTGGTAGGAGGAGAGGGTTGTCTGTGTACATGAGGCAATTGCTACATTGCCCCAAGATGCCCAGATTCATCAGATAGATAGGAGAGAACACTGGGAGCTGACCCTTGGACATGCCTGAATAACAAACTACTTTCCTCTAGACAAGTGATTAAAGTGAGTATAAGAGCTTTTTTTCTCTAATCAAGTGAGGAAAGTAAGTACAAAAACTGTTTCCTCTAGTTAAAGAGGAAGGCTGAGTGCTGTAGTAATTTGTAGCTTATTTAGTGCTAACAACAAGTTCTGAATAAGTGCTGAGCACGAATAAGCAAATTCAAGTGCTAAAACTAAGAATCTGTACCTGGATCTTGTGGTAGATAGGCTACTTAGTGCTTATCACTCCCACTGATAAGCTATAATGCTTCCATCCAACACAGAAAGGATTTGGGGGCGCAGAAGCTTACAAACAGTCCTGGATACAGCAAATCTGTATCTGGACTAGACTAGTTACAGGAAAGGGGAGAACAAGCGCAAACGCAGGCTTTTAAACTAGAAAGTTGAAAGAGATGGAAAAACTGTCCAAACAGCCAATGAACTACAATTTCTGGGCCAGTACAAAAACTGTTTCCTCTAGGTAAAGAGGAAGGTTGAGTGCTGTAGTAATTTGTAGCTTATTTAGTGCTAACAACAAGTTCTGAATAAGTGCTGAGCACGAATAAGCAAATTCAAGTGCTAAAACTAAGAATCTGTATCTGGATCTTGTGGTAAATAAGCTACCTAGTGCTTACCACTCCTACTGATACACTAGAAGGCTTCCCTCCAGCACAGAAAGGCTTTGGCGGCTCAGAAGCTTACAAACAGTCCTGGTTACAGCAAATCTGTATCAGGACTAGACTAGTTACAGGAAAGGCAGGAAACAAGCTTAGAATTTTTTTTTTTTTGGAAAGTGGAAAGGGAGAAAGGAGAAACAGAAGATAATTCAAATTTAAGGACTTAAGTGGCTTGTCCTGCACAAATGTTCTCTCTGTATTAGGTAGAGTGAGCTAGTAATACTAGACTGGAATAGAGCTGGGATAGAGCTGAACAGATGGGACTGGTAGGACTGTCTGAAGTCAAAATATTATCTAACTGTACTCGGTTGAGTGAGCAAATGAGATAGATCCAGGAGGAGTGTTCAAATACAAATTTATAGGAGGGGCGGGCAATTCCAAAGCCACCAAGATTAATAACAAAACAAGAACATGGTGGGCGGGTGGGAAACTAATTGCAGAGACAGAGAGAGAGACCACAGTATTCTATGAAACAATTAAATACAAAAATAAATAACTACAGAGAGACACAGACACAATATTCAATGAAACAATTAAATAGACAGAAAAATAAAATGCAGTACAATCTTTAATACTGCAAGTTTGTACTTAACTCAGCTAGTAATGCAGTTGATTGTAGGTATCTAGCAGAAGCCAAACAACTCAGGTATTCAGCAGTAATAAATTCAAAGATATGTGACTCACTTATAAATACAGAGAAACCCTCTAGGCTAAGAGTTTAACACTGAATATCAATAAAGTGAAACACAATAGCCCCCAAACTAATTGCAGAGACAGATAGAAACCACAGTATTTTATGAAACAATTCAATAGAAAAATAAATAACTACAGAGAGACGTAGACACAATATTCAATGAAACAATTAAATAGACAGAAAAATGAAATGCAGTACAATCTTTAACACTGCAAGTTTGTACCTAACTCAGCTAGTAATGCATGTATGGTAAAGAGTAGTAAAAGCAGTCAAGACATGAGTATACACAGTCAGTACAGAGCCACAACTTGTGCCAAGTAACCAACAAATACTATAACATAGACTAGTATTAGAAGCCACAGGAGCTACGTAGCCAGCATTAAGTCAAACAAGGCAAAGTAATCGCAAAAATAGCAGCCACAGTTCAGGAACAAGAATGAGAACAGTCTACAAGTTGCATTGCTCCTAGTCAGTAAAGTGTGACTAATAAAGAACAGCTAACATGATTACAAGTATTAAGCAGTCAGATGCATGAAAAGCAAATGCATTTTGCACTGCTGTGCAACATTAGCTTCAAATTTAAATGGAGAACTAATACAAATAAGAATAGGTAAGATTAAAGTACGACTGCAGAAAATTAAGTCATAAGCTTACAAAGGGTCTATATCATAAGAACAAAAACACTAAATTGCGAACTCTCTAAAGATGGAAAATACCAGACCTCGAAGTGTTTTTTGTGAGATCGCAGTACAGTGAAGATTGGAATATTTGCCCTTTCCTCACTATTGTGCGATCTTGGAGTTGGCATATATATTTAGCCGGGGTTGTGGGGGTGCGGCCCCCCCCACAATAGCAAGTTCGAGGTCTGGCATTTTCGATCTTTAGAGTGTTCGCAATTTAGTTCTTTCATTCTTATAATATAGACCCACTTACAAACACATGTAGGATAGCGTGCTCACTGCCAGGGGGCGACAGGGGACGTAGCTCATAGAGGAGAAGTTCAAAGATGGCGCTCAGAGAGGTAATAAGGTTTTAAAGGATGCAAAGACTCATGGGAAGGGGGTTGGAGATAAAGTAAAATTCTATCCAAAGGAGTATTATATGAAAGATAAGAGAAAACCCAACTGTTTTGGTTATAAAAAGAAGGAAAAGAAGACACTCAGTGAGGATGGAGTTCTGTGTACGTATACTAAGAAACCAGATAAAGCTTTAACAGGTATTATGGAGGTAGGGGAACAGTTTAGAAAAAGTAAGGTTCATCTAGAGGAATGGACATAAGAAAGGTGGTGGGGTCTGGCCTGATAGGTTAGAAAGGGAGGAAGGAGGGGAGAGATAGGAGTAAAGTGTTACTCCAGATAGGAGAATTTGAGCGGCGAATGGAATCAAGGTTCGCCGTGAAGGAATGGATGCAGGATATTTCATTAAGGTGTTTATAAAGAGGGTGGTGAGATTGCAACTAATATCTTGCCCTAGGCAGTGAGCACACTAAAATTTATATAGAGAGTAAAGAGGTGATATCACAGTTTGGATAAGAATCCTTAGGCAAGCATACTTGTACCTCTTTTGAGTGTATTGATCCTAGAAGGATTGTAGCTGGGTGCAGCAGTCTACCAAGCAGAAGAGAAAATTATTTTGTATGACTTGGTCTGCCAGTGGTGAAACAGAGGGAAACACATGTGGGATACAGAGTTTTACATAAAAATCAAATGAAAGGGAGTTATTTTGTGTGACTCAGTCTGCCAGTGGTGAAACAGAGGGAAACATGTGGGATAGCATGCTCACTGCCAGGGGGTGTCAAGGGACCTAGCTCATAGAGGAAAGAAGTTCCAGCTGTACTGCTAACACATTCTTCTTATGGTTTCCGACTAAAAATTTTAGACTATTCCTGGAGTTTTTCTACTGATTGTTTTACCTGCTGCACTACTGATTGCCAATCTCTGTATACTTAATATATCAAAATAATTCTTGCATTGCCATTTGTCTGAAAAAATCTTTCTTTCTTTTTGTGTTTTATGTATATTCTGCTGCACTCTATAAAAATCTACTTTTGTTAATCATTGAAATGTCCAAAATCAAACAATGCCATTTACTGTTATACTTGGTGTCTTTGCAATGTGTCCCAGGTCATGGCTAAAAATGGTCCTTAAAATCTCCTTACCCAGTTAAGAAATATAAAGTATATAATAAATAGCAACTACAGAAAATTCCCTATGATTATGAAACTGCAGCAATAACTGTAAGGCCAGCTTGTTACAAGTTAAAGATTTCCAAACTATATGTCACACAAATGTTTTAAATATATAACTGAAAAAGAAAATACAGCTTGTAGTAATACAGACCTCTTTGATGACACCATCATCATAATTTGCAAGCATTAAAAATGTGAATGTATAAAACATCTCCATATACATTTCATTGGCACAGGAGCTAGTATGTGAAAGTAATATATCCAAATGTATACATAGATGAAAACACAGCCTACATTTTCTCTGAGGACAAAGCACCCCAGCCCCCATGCAAAAGAGTGTGTCTGGGCACACTGTACTTAATGAAACCAGTTCTGAGGTTTGTGTACTTCAGTGAAAAGGCCCTCGACCTGCCCCACAAAAGTTTTACGACTGACTGTATTTTTCATAGGAGGTATCACTTTGGTCAGCATACATTCAGCTAATCAACAGCCTCCCTTCCAAGGATCAATACGATCAGAAAGTAAATAGGAAACAAATACATTTTTAATCATGCCATGAAGTTCTACACAATTGAAACATGCTAGCATCACAGTAACTACTTATTTATCCAATTTATCTTATTTTTTTTCAATTTTCTTCTAACTCTCAATGCCCTCATAAAGGTAAACATACAAAAATGATCTTGTTTTCTTAAGAAGGTACTTCTTGCCTATTAGTGCACTGTGAGGGCACAGCTGATGAGATTAACTTACCTTAGTCTCTCCTGACTGATTACATTTCTATTCACTTAGACTGAAAGTTGTGAGAAATACTGCTAAGTCAGAGATTCCTCACAAAGATGTTTCTTGCACATGTGTTACATAGTATGTAAAATGGGCTTACTGGAGTGCAAAAATAGCTAACAAAGCATAACCTTTTTAAAAAGTAGAATTTTGCGAGTTTCATGCCACCTTCCTTCCCTCAATCAGCTACAGTATCATATTCGGGCTTGCAAAATTCTGCTAATTAGTAAAGTGTGTATGACAATGCACATCAAAAATGTCAGTGTACCTGGTTTGCCACCAGGAAAACTGTTCCCTCATTCTTTTTCTTACTTCTGTCATCTTTGCAGCAATTCTACAGTAAATAATTTTAGACAATACATTTATAAATCCTGAGTAATCACTGACCAAAGCACCCTCAGAATTGTGCCTGATAATTTGAAAGGTTTACTTAGCCCTGACCCAAATAGCTTTGCAGAGTAATAGCCATTTAGCATCAAGTAAACAGTGTTACTTTAAACAGTCTTACCTAAAAATCAAATGATTTTATGTGTGTCTTCCTAACAATGACTATTTCAATAACCTAAGACATGCCCATGCCCCTCTGCTTCTTGTAATCACATTTTATTTACATGTACTTCCCAGATAATTAAATCCTGCATTACTGTGGAGGTACATATATCATTTAGAACTAAGTATATTGGAATGACAGCTGTCATTCTCCCTACCTATTTGCACATTTGCCCATCTCAATAAATGTCACCAGTGTTTCACAATACAAAGTGGCAATTAAGATTTCTAAACTTATTTGCAAAGGGAAAAACAGTTTAAAGTTACTGCTACTATGTTTGTGTGTTGGATCTCTAGAAGCTTTATGTAATGTGTCAAAACAGAAATGTATGAGATAGTGATTTTTATCTTACATTTAAGACTGAAATGGTCATACAAGCTGTAACACTTTGACAGCTTCTTGATAAATTCACACACAAACACACACACACACACACACACACACACACACACACACACACACACACATCCCTCAACTGTCCAGATTTTCACAGAATGTCCAGATTTCTGCCTCACATTTTTGGTCCGTTTCTAATAATATTTGTGTTTTTCTGGCAAATCACTGAGGATTGACGTCACAAAATAATGACATATATTTGAATTTCAGATTTTACATAATTCAGAATATGCAGATTAACACAATTCATGTGAGTATAGTAACATTCTTAGTTTATAAGAGCAGCATTTAAAAATCAATCCCTATTTTTGGGCTTTTCTTCCCCCATTATTTTAGGTTTTGTCCACATTTCTTGTGCTAAAAGCTTGAGAAGGATACCCTCAATCCCCTCTCTTACTACCAGGCTTTTCCCTTGGACTTTTACAGACTAGTGCATAAAATTCTTATTTGACTTTCAAAAGCTAGTGCAAGTACTTTCTTTAATTTGTCTTTATTGTAAAGCCACCTATACTATTTTCCTCTATTCCTGACTTACCTGGTTAGTGTCTACACTGATACCGATAGTTTTTATTCTGCAGGCTCATTTCTACTATCACTTTGCTAGGTCCAGGAGCTGCCCACTCTATTGGCCCTCACTGCTCTCGGGCTCACTCTGCACCCCATACCCTACGCCCATTCCCACCCACCTCAGGATTGATTTCCTTTATTCCTAGACAGGCTTCTCCCCTTCTCCCTATCCTTCAATCAGCACTCCATCTAAATAATTAAACAAGACAAAAAAAATATTTCCAAACAAGTCAGCTAAAATACCAGAAAAATCCCAAAAGATTCTGGCAAACAATGAACCTCCTTCTCAACCCAGGAAAACTCACTACCCTAGCCCCAACTCTGACCAACCCAAATGATTGCATAGCCACTCAATTTAACTTCCATTTAATTAACTCAATAACCTCTCTACTAAACAGAACCCCTAATACACCTCTGTCCATACCTCAGACCTCCAACAATTCTACCCTCCTCTATCTCATACCTATCCAACAAGTTATGTTAAAAATCTCCTTTCTAAACTAAAACCTTGCATACTAGCTGCAGACCAGCTACTTGGTGACATTCTACACCTAGCTGCTACTTCTATCACTTACCCTTTATCTATTCTCACTAACTGTTCTATCTCTGAACAGTACATACCACTCCTCTGGAAAATATCTCACGTCATAGCCTTACATAAAGGTGGTCCCACTACTGATGTGTCCAACTACAGACCCACAGCCATTTTGTCACCACTTTCCAAAATCTTAGAAAAATGTATATACAAACAGATCTTAGACCACTTTCTGTCAAATAATCTTTTATCTAATACACAACATGGCTTTTGACCTAGGCATAGCATCCGTACAGCACTAATTAGCTTTACTAATACTGTAAATCAATTCAAAAACAAAAAACAGCTAGTCTCTGCTACCTTCCTAGACATGTCAAAAGCATTTGACACTGTGTCTCATCAAATACTTCTCAATAAACTGGCTTTCTACCACTGCAGCTATGAAGCCCTAAGCTGGTTTCATAGTTACTTGTCAGATAGGAAACAAGCTTTTTTATTGGACAATAAACTGTCCCCCAGCTCCCTATATGTGTAGGAGTCTCACAAGGATCTATCCTTGGCCCACTTTTATTCACAGTTTTTACCAATGACCTAAACTCTTCAGCAAATCCAGCCTCAGTCATACAATATGCTGATGATGCTTCCCAAATCTGCTCTGCCCCCCTCTATTCAAGGAACTCCAAGAAAAAACTCAAGCAGCCCTCCACAACATTGAAAACTACTTAACAGCTCATCAACTTATATTTAACTCCAATAAAATCAAGCTTATAGTCTTCTATAATACCTCAACAACAAACAACCACCTATCTCTATTTCCTACTCCAATGGCACAAAAATAGAACTTGTTGAACATATAAAACTTCTTGGTGTCACAATTGATAGTGGACTTAAGTTTGACAAACACATTGCACTAACAATTAAAAAGGTTCATGTCAAACTGGGTTCTCTCTATAGGGCTAAATTGTATCGTACTGACCATGCCAGATTTGCAACAGCCAGAGCCCATCTCTTATCTTCCCTGTTTTACTTTTCACAAATATTTAGCAATCTTCACAAATCTGAACTGAATAGCCTTGAATCTTGCTATGACAAAATAGCCAAATTTGCCACTAATCAGCCTCAAAGATCTCACCATTGCACTGCCCTTCTCCAGCTGAGCTGGTTAGAGCTTCCTCGCCTGTTTACTCTGACTCAGCTATTAACTGCCATACAGTTTTATACAAACCTGACAACTGCCCAGCTCTATCTGACCTTGTCAAGCCCTATACTAACCTAAAATCTCTTAGGTCTGCTGAAAAAATATTGTTGAAGGTTAACAAAACCCAAAACTCTCACGGCATCTCCTTATACTCACATATCATTGCCACATATTGGAATTCTCTACCTCAGCATATTCTGTCCATCAATGATACACATTAATTTAAACAATCCCTAAAGGAATATTTCACTAAACATAGGCTTTGCTCATGTTATCCACCAGGCTGACTAATTTAGCCCCTTACTGTCTGACTTCCTTCTCTCCACCACCCATTGTCATTATTTCTTGGCAACTGAGCCGTCTTAGCTTCAGCTTGTGATATTTTTATTCTGAAAAAAAAATATATATATATATATATATATTTTATGTATGTATGAATAGTATAACCTTATTTTACTACCATTGTTATATCCTTTTAGATACAATGTCAAGGAACTTGTGTTTGTACTCCTATTATAATTGTCATTTGTACAAGTTATGTAATCTTCCTTGGAGCTTTTTTCCCCGGGTCTCTGCTGAAAATGGGCTTCTGGCCCAGTCAGACACTACTCAGTTATCAAATGTAAATAAATAATAATAAATAAGTATGAATTCACATCCGAAGGTATTCACAAATTATTGAAACAAAGAGTTTTTAAAAGTTGTTTTTCTTTTTGAAGAACAATTCTGTGGGTGTAGTGTGCATGTGAGGGGGGATGTATACCCCACCCCTCCCCAAAATTGTATAACCAAACTTCATGTTATAAAGCTTATTAGAAAGCAGGACAAATCAACTTTTAAAAACTCATAAGTTCAGTGAATTACATGTGTGGTAAGTTTCAACATGATAGATCATGAGTTTCCCACTATGATTAATGCACCTTAATAGAACTATGCACTTTGATGAACTGGAAATCTTTCCTCCTACGGTGTAGCAATGTCAAAGTTGATATTATTAAACTGAATGGTACATGGCACTAGGCCACTAAATGGAGGATATGTTGCACCCCCAGAACAAAAATCCTTTACAGTTTGTGTAAATATCATATGAGACTGGTTATGTTAATCCATTTGCGATTGTGTCCGTTGCATTGCCACCATAGATCCTGTTGCTGTGATGGTAAAAAAAAAAAAGAAACTCATTCAACAAGAATACATTAAGGGTTTTAGCAAATGAAGCTCACTCAGATTTAATGGCACTTTTACTCAAAAAACAAAAGTTATGCTAAAAAGCAGCATGTAATGTCAGTGCAACACTTAGGTGATACATCAACATCACAAGATAACAAAGGATTAATCTTCAGTCTCATTGCAAACGTCAATGAAACGTAAGCAGTACTGCAGGCTTTGTCACTCTTGGCAGAGAGTGAAAAAACATAGTTTATTTTATATTCATGCTTTATGTTATGCTAATGTCTATCTGGCACTCCAGTTAAACAAAACCAAGAAAAAACAACAACTAAACTGTAAAATAAAATGCTACCAGGCGGAAACAAGCTGGCAAAAACGGCACGGACTGTTTATTGTAGTAAGCGCTTTCGGCAGCAATAATACACAGCCTTCATCAGACAAAGTACAAAACCATGACATCACACAATACTTAAATACTTAAATAAAATTGATCCTCAATTAACTCATAAATTACTTAGCCAATTACCTAATCAAAATCCGATTAGTTAAACCTGTACAACAAAAATATTGAATGTACGTATTTTAATATATAAAAAGCACAGTTTATAAATGGTACTGATAAATAACTGTTATCAAATCCATTGTAAAAAAAAAAAAATGTATATATATATATATATATATATATATCCCCTACCAAAAAAACTGTGCTACAAATAAGAATAAAGATAAAAATAAAAATAAAAGAACTTGTCACAAACCATCAAATTAGCAATGAAAAATATTGCCAGTTTGAATTTAGCCTAATTTATGCATATTACATTACATTATAAATACATCTTGTGTATAGAGACAATTCGATATAACATAACACATGAACTGATTATTTACTAAACCTAGAAATCAAGCCTCACTAATTATTTATCTACTTAAAGCTTTTAGTTTTAAAATACACTTAAAGGAAGCAACATCATTCAGCCCTGGGGGTATCTGTGCAGATGTTCTAATTTGCCAGAACAACTCCTGCTCTTCTAAATAGAGCTGCCACGGACCCCCTCTAATATCAATGTTGACCTGATAGACAACAGTAAACAGAAAACAATGTTCTGGATATTCAAAAATATGCCTAGCAAGTGCATTGGTCAAATCCTTCCTTCCTATGGCATACAAATGCTCATAGATCCGTTTTCTTAACTTCCTCTCAGTTTTGCCGATGTAAAAAGAGGGGCATTTCTCACAAACAGCAACATAAACAACTCCACATGATTCACAATTGTAATTTCCATTAATAGGAATGTTTAACTTGTTAATATTGATTTTGTTACCAGATGCAATATGCTTGCATTGAGGACACGTCCCACATTTTCGCATACCAACTACTTTTTGTTTACTAGTAGTCCTACTTTTTTCAACAATCCCTTTTAAATTAATGCCCCTTCTATATGCAAAAACTGGATGTGTGCCCAATGTTTTGGCCAACACTCTATCTTCTAGAATGATATTCCAGTTTTTAACTAAAATGTCCCTAATGGCTTGATAATCGATACAATATGTAAAAAGAAAAGTTATACTATATGATGTCAACAAGTTACTATTCTTGCTTAACTTAGATGGCCTATCTAACAGTGCACCTCCCAACAAGGGCATAAAATGCCCATTATATAATTTGGCCTGCACTTCATCTTGTAACTGTTTTATTAGGTTGACTGGGTAGCCTCTACACAAGAACATTTTAGCTATGTTGTCACATTCACTAACAAAATCAGCCTCCTCTGATATCATCCTGGCAGCCCTAACGAGCTGCCCTTTAACCACACTTCTTTTTTGGTGGAGGGGATGGCAACTTGAAAAATGGAGGTAACTATTAGAATGAGTTGGTTTTCTATAGATCAGAGATTTAAACTTGTTGTTAACATTATCCTTACAAATTGTTACGTCCAGGAAATTCATTTCATCCATACTCGTAGAATATGTGAACTCCAAAAAGTTAGTCATAATGGAAATACTATCTATGAAGTCAGGTATTAGATCTGGTGGTCCCTTCCAGATAAAACACATATCATCTTGGTATCTAGCATACCAAGTGACGTGTTGTTGATACAATTCATTATTAAACAAATATTGATGTTCCAAAACGCCATGACACTGTTGGCAAAGCTACACCCACATGGTGAACCCATAGCTATTCTGTGTTTTATAAAAAGAATTGATTCTTAAACACTATAAAAGTATTAGATAACATCAATTCTAGAAGGGTCTCCACGACATACATACGGAAGAAGCCCTCTTAGCAAGCATAAAATTCCTAGTCCAATCTATACCCAATTGGTGAGGGATCACCGTGTAAAGATCTTTTACATCCACTAGAAGAAAAACATACTCTGAGTTATATTCAATTTTACTAAGATTCTCCAAAAAAATCCCAAGAATCTTTACAGATCTGGGGTTCACCATGTATCATCGGGTTAAGTATCCCATCAACATACTTGGCACAAGCATAAGTGATAGATCCTCTCCCATCAACTATTGGCCTAAGTGGGGGATCCACCAAGTTTTTGTGAATTTTTGGTGTACCAAATATGGTAGGAATCTTGGGGGCGGGCATAGATAGAAAATGAAAGGTGGTACAATCAATACTACCTTCCAAGAACAAATCGTCCAAAATCCCCCTAATTTTCCTATAAGCTCCATTTATCTCGTTAAGACTGGAAGTCAAGTATACCTCAGACTGCAAATGATTTAACATCTTATTGTCATATAGGTATTCATCCATGAACACCAGACCCCCTCCCTTATCTGGCTTCATAACTCTAACCTTACAGTCATACAAGAGTGAAATAAAATCCAATTCATTTTTTGAGATGTTACTTATCTTTTTACTGCTAGCATCACTAGAATTAAGTCTAGCCCTTAAATCTATTTCACAAACCTTTTCGAACAAATTTAGTACACAATTCAATGGTGGGTTAAATACACTTGAAACTCTCAATGTGTTACAAAGGGCAGGTGTATTACCTAATGAAACTGCTAAATTCAGTTTCCTAATGAACAATTTTAAGTCTATGATAGTTTTAACCAAATCACCCCTTCTATCAGGGACAAACGACAGCCCTTTTGAAAAGAAGTCAATAACAGGTTGGTCAACTGTCAAAACTGTGTAGTTGTAAATTTTAAAATCTCAGTTTTGGCTTGTAAGAACCGTAGGTCCCATCATTGGAGGCAATGTCATCTCCTCCGTTGGTTCCGTCTCTTCCTCCTCTGTGGTTGGCCCCTGTTGTTGGATCTGGTATTGTTGTTTCCCCTGTGTGTTGTTGCCCCTGAAAAAACCCTGATTATTGTCACTGTGGTCCAATACATGATTTTGATTTTGGCCATGGCCATTATTGTTACTACCATTATTGTAATTATTATTAATTTGATTACGTATACGTTCGCTTCTACGAACTGACACTTGCTCTAGGTTTTCAGTATCTTCAGCAGGGGTGATTGGCACATTTTCTACCCCTCTATTAAATAAATTGTGTCCCATTAATGGGGGAGGGGGGTAGGCTTTATTATTTTCATAGTCATAGAGGTCTCTGTCCATCTTACATTTTTTATTACTGACCAATTTACCAATAGATGCCTCTATGCTTGAAAAGGTTCTTAAGTAATCATATTTGTAACGTGGAAAATCATTGTCCTGCAATAAACCAGTCTCCAGTATTTCAAGTTCATCTTTAAGTACTGCAATTTCACTACTATAAAAGTTGATTAATGATGATAAAAAGTCAAAGCCCTGTGTATCAAATAGGGCTAACAATTCTTTATGATATAATGAATTGTTGACCAGCCCTGCAGGGTAATGCCATTGGCGTAATCCTTTGGGAATTACTTTTTTAGATATACATTCTTGTAGATAAGCAACTTCAAGTTGCAGTTTCTTGCACCTGAATAATTTCTGATCAAAAATGTTCAGTTTATCCACGGAATTACTCACCGCTCCTTCTTGCTCTAATGTTCTTTCATTACGATTCACCAGTAAACCAAAAAAATCTTTTTTACCCAGAAAAGTTGCCATGGAGGGTATAATGGTCGCGTTGTTACCATCATTCAAAATAACTGGCGACTGATGTCCTCGTTCATGTATAACTTCTCCACTAGCCCTGTGAATATTTATATCAGCATTTAAATTTTCAGATGAACTATTCCTGGACCGAAGCGGCAACTGATTTCCCTGACATGTTCCAGGAAGTGTGTTCGGTTCAGAATTCCCCCTAGCATCCACCGAGGCTCCAGAAGTGTTCCTAGTGGTGTTCTGCTCCACTTTTTGTGACAAGTCTTCCACTCTAGTTAATAACAGGTTGACTAGAGTAGTCAAGTTACCCAAAGCGTTCCCTTCGTCAGCTTTGCTGGTAACATTAGTAGTATTAATCAAATTAACATCACGCTCCTCATCTTGTGTAAAGAGCAGTTGTGTGGCAGTCCTATTGTGCCTGTTCTGCATACCAGATGCCGCGTTACCACCAGGCATTCCAAGAAGATAAACAAAACCAAGAAAAACCAACAACTAAACTGTAAAATAAAATGCTACCAGGTGGAAACAAGCTGGCAAAAACGGCACGGACTGTTTATTGTAGTAAGCGCTTTCGGCTGCAATAATACACAGCCTTCATCAGACAAAGTACAAAACCATGACATCACACAATACTTAAATACTTAAATAAAACTGATCCTCAATTAACTCATAAATTACTTAGCCAATTACCTAATCAAAATCCGATTAGTTAAACCTGTACAACAAAAATATTAAATGTATGTATTTTAATATATAAAAGCACAGTTTATAAATGGTACTGATAAATAACTGTTATAAAATCCATTGTAAAAAATATATATATATATATATATATATATATATATATATATATATATATATATATATATATATATATATATATATATCCCTTACCAAAAAAACTGTGCTACAAATAAGAATAAAGATAAAAATAAAAATAAAAATAAAAGAACTTGTCACAAACCATCAAATTAACAATGAAAAATATTGCCAGTTCGAATTTAGCCTAATTTATGCATATTACATTACATTATAAATACATCTTGTGTAAAGAGACAATTCTATATTACATAGCACATGAACTGATTATTTACTAAACCTAGAAATCAAGCCTCACTAATTATTTATCTACTTAAAGCTTTTACAAAACACCGGAATAGCTATGGGTTCACCATGTGGGTGTAGCTTTGCCAACAGCGTCATGGCGTTTTGGGAACATCAATATTTGTTTAATAATGAATTGTATCAACAACACGTCACTTGGTATACTAGATACCAAGATGATATGTGTTTTATCTGGAAGGGACCACCAGATCTAATACCTGACTTCATAGATAGTATTTCCATTATGACTAACTTTTGGAGTTCACATATTCTACGGGCATGGATGAAATGAATTTCCTGGACGTAACAATTTGCAAGGATAATGTTAACAACAAGTTTAAATCTCTGATCTATAGAAAACCAACTCATTCTAATAGTTACCTCCATTTTTCAAGTTGCCATCCCCTCCACCAAAAAAGAAGTGTGGTTAAAGGGCAGCTCGTTAGGGCTGCCAGGATGATATCAGAGGAGGCTGATTTTGTTAGTGAATGTGACAACATAGCTAAAATGTTCTTGTGTAGAGGCTACCCAGCCAACCTAATAAAACAGTTACAAGATGAAGGGCAGGCCAAAAGATATAATGGGCATTTTATGCCCTTTTGGGAGGTGCACTGTTAGATAGGCCATCTAAGTTAAGCAAGAATAGTAACTTGTTGACATCATATAGTATAACTTTTCTTTTTACATATTGTATCGATTATCAAGCCATTAGGGACATTTTAGTTAAAAACTGGAATATCATTCTAGAAGATAGAGTGTTGGCCAAAACATTGGGCACACATCCAGTTTTTGCATATAGAAGGGGCATTAATTTAAAAGGGATTGTTGAAAAAAGTAGGACTACTAGTAAACAAAAAGTAGTTGGTATGCGAAAATGTGGGACGTGTCCTCAATGCAAGCATATTGCATCTGGTAACAAAATCAATATTAACACGTTAAATACTCCTATTAATGGAAATTACAATTGTGAATCATGTGGAGTTGTTTATGTTGCTGTTTGTGAGAAATGCCCCTCTTTTTACATCGGCAAAACTGAGAGGAAGTTAAGAAAACGGATCTATGAGCATTTGTATACCATAGGAAGGAAGGATTTGACCGATGCACTTGCTAGGCATATTTTTGAATATCCAGAACATTGTTTTCTGTTTACTGCTGTCTATCAGGTCAACATTGATATTAGAGGGGGTCCGTGGCAGCTCTATTTAGAAGAGCAGGAGTTGTTCTGGCAAATTAGAACATCTGCACAGATACCCCCAGGGCTGAATAATGTTGCTTCCTTTAAGTGTATTTTAAAACTAAAAGCTTTAAGTAGATAAATAATTAGTGAGGCTTGATTTCTAGGTTTAGTAAATAATCAGTTCATGTGTTATGTAATATAGAATTGTCTCTATACACAAGATGCAGTTATAATGTAATGTAATATGCATAAATTAGGCTAAATTCAAACTGGCAATATTTTTCATTGCTAATTTGATGGTTTGTGACAAGTTCTTTTATTTTTATTTTTATTTTTATTTCCATGATGTACTCAAAATAATGAGAGGATGAACTTATCTCACTAAATTGCTTAATGCCAAATCTTGATAGCATTTATATAGAATGGTTTATTCACAATTTACTATTAACGTTTAGAATCTCTGTAGAGAGTGGTTGACACTCTTTTTCAACGACACTATCTGCTCTATTTTCTTTGTCACCTAGCTTAAACACAGTGCAATAGGCAGCTTCTTTTTCTTCTAAAAGACTGTTTAGATTAAGCAAAGGAATTACTTAACATGTTCAAATTAGTCTGTTGCTCGGTGGTTGTCAGGTTTTTTCTCCTTCAGAATATAAAGTTAAACAGTCATGAATTCCCAAAGGCTGAAACGGTTTGTGGCTCCAGACAAGAGGAAGATGACTGCAAAAGACAGAACAATTTAAAAGAGAGTTGTGGATCCCTAGAGCCTCAATACCTTTATGACTGAGAGGGAGTGAAATAAAAACAAGCTTTTGATTCCTTGCTGAGTGTGATTTACTTGGTCAGCAACTTTATAATGTGATATGAGAGATGACATAAGAAGAAGGGAAACAAATTCCTAAAGAAAGTATTGTGAGATTTTATTTATCCCCAGCATGCTGTGGATTGAGGAAGCAACATAGGATGAAACTGCCACAGTGGACACAAAATTACTAAGTCACTCTTCTTAATATGTGAATATATGGAATAATTCTGTTGGTTAAAAAAAGCACTTTGGAGAAAAGAAATGTGTTTAAGTTATAAGTTGCCTGTTAATCTGTCAGAAATTAGTGGAAGACTTTATTTAATATGAATATCTCTAATGAGTACAAAATTACCAGAAGTTAAAAATAGCCTATGAAGAATAAGAATAAGAAAAATATTTATTAATGTGTTAGTTTTTGCTTAGCAGGTAATTGCTTTGATCAAATGTTGATCATTTTTTGGGCATAAGGTGACAGAATGAAAACAAATAATACAGAAAAAGTAAAAGTAGCATTTTGAACCACATAAGTACACTTATTTAAACACATATTACAACTGAAATGTTTATATATGCATGTATATAGATATATATGACAACAATCTTTTCTCAGCACACAACAGTTCAAAATGCACTTGCTCATTGCTGTTACAGCAGCACAGTTGTTTGCTTGAGACTGCAGTGTGTAGTTTTGTTAAGATTTATTCCTTCTTCAAAAGTCCGACTGTATAGTTGATATACGTAAGTTTGTTGGGGGTGGCTTTCCCTCCAGCAAAAAAATTTAAAAAAAAAACACTTCTTTTGAGCTTCTCCATTACTTTGTATGTAACAGGTATCTTTCTTTGTATTATGGTCACTGCTGAGAAGTAAGAAATCAGATAATAATTTCGCATAGTAGAACCATTTACACACACACACACACACACACACACACACACACACACACACACACACACACACACACACACAGATATAGAGAGACAGAGATTCTTTACTCTTCTTTTGGGATTAAAGACTGATGGGTAATCTGAGATGTCAGCTGCACAATTTGCACTGAGGTGATCTATGGGATTGTGCTTTCCTGTGTGACTGGGAATACAGTGAGCATTTGTGGCATCTGATAATTTGTGAATAGAGAGTCATGGACTAGCAAACGTAGGTGATCAGTTGCAGGGAATGACTGTGGCACAAAAACACAGGGGAAGTTGGTGCAACACTAGCATATGGGGTTCCTTCTCAATCCATACTAGCAATGACCTGGATTGCAAAACTTATTCCTGAGCATCAAAAGTCCAGCCAGAGTATCTGAATTAGCAAACAATGGATAGCCATCTCATAGAAATCATCTGGTGATAACACAGGATGCTGCCTTCACAAAGGGCAGGTAGTATACCTCTTAGGCCTTCATTTTAACATAAACAGTGGCAAATATTTCTAAACAATGGGGTGCATATGGAATTGTGCTGATCCTGTTACCCACTGCATACATGTATCACCAGTGGAATACACAACTAGTAAACAGTTCCTTTCACAGGCCATGGGTGATGGTATTTAGTCTAATAAGCTTTTCTGCACAATTAAGCACTAGATAGAACACTCTTGACTGAAAGATAAATGCTAAGAAGATACTGAAAGAGATGGCATTAGAAAATGTTTGACAGATAAACACTAATATGAATCCAGTTGGGCTGCAGAGAAAAAAATAAAAAATAGCACTTATTTAAAACAAGAAACAGGGATTTTGTTAAAGAGGCATTCTTTTAAAGATCTATAAGTGATTTGAAATGGGGGAGAGAATTCATTAGGGTACTGAAGAGGGATGAGGAAGACAGAATTGGACATGTGTTTATGATGTTGTTGTCTTTTCAACTGTGAGACAATGACCGAAGGCAGGTTTAGTGATTTATTTGTTTGTTTTTTATTTGCAACTTATTCTACAGTTAAGTGAACTGGACCAAATTCAGAGAGGAATATTGTTCCAAATCCAGAAGCTTTGTAAGGAAAGTGCTGGTGCAAGTAAGGTGTAACCAAGGAGGATTCAGTGCTACTCAGAATACAGAAGATTGCAGAATTGTTGAGAAGGTTTAGATATCAGGTTTGTTAGGGAAAGATAGTGTTTCAATTGCAGGTGCATCCAGATAAGATTATCAATCAACTTGGAGGGTAATGGGCAGACAGTGAGTTTGTTTCCCACTGACTAACAAGGATAATTTCTGGTGCTACACATAGATTTTTTTTTTACTGCCAGAAATAAGTTTTTGTTGTCAGAGGAAGAGATGGCTGTAAACAGCACCATGTATAACAGGATAGAGATGAGTATGCCTCTGTGAAATATAAATTTTCCATCCATGGGAAGAGAATCCTGGACATTGTAACAAGTTTTTATAAAACCTTCAATTATACTGACCATTTTTATGGCATGATTAGAAAACAAGGATGGATCCATCCAGGCCCCCATGTATTTAAAAAGAGACACCTGCTCAATAAATGTGACTTCTAGTGTGAGACCAGACAGATAAGTTTAAGGAAAGTACAAAAGTGTGCATAGAGTCCTGTAAACCATGTTTTTTCCCTTGAAACATTATATTAAGCCATTTGATAAAAAAGAAAAAAAACAGTTGTGCAAAAGCAAACGATCTTTGATTGATTTAATTCAATTACTCCTGTAGAGCTATCAAAAAACCAAATGGCTAGACTGCAGAGAGTATCATCATTTTACAGGCAGGCCAAGACTAATGCTGTTTACAAAGACTGCAAACAGAACAAGCCTTAAAACTGATGCTTATAAGCTGTTGATGGTGAAGGAAAGAGACAGCATTGCATAGTATATGACCTCAACTCATCACATTCTTTAAGTGAGATTTAACAGCTGGGTAGCTCTGTCATCCACATTATGAGCTTTTAGTTCTAAGCAGGTAAGGTATGTGAAACAAAAACAAAAACCTCTGTCAGATTGGTAATCAGGACTCCAGTTAGTTGACCAGAGTCCATGGCCTGAAAAGTTTTACTGGCAAAGGACAAGTGCTGTGTCTGTCTCCTTCTGAAAAACATATTTTTTTCTAAGTCTGAAGTCTACACTCTTTGAGATACTGTTTCCCTTGTGGGAAATGGCTTTTTTCTAGGACTTTTGGAAAGTGGAATAGGAAACCAACTGGAGTGGTGGATGTGAGCTGGTTCTTGGGGCTTGACTTAAGAGTGGATACTATGACTGAGGCCTTCCAAATGTCTGGGAAGACTGATTTCTAGTGAAGTGTTTCTAATATGCCATAGGAGAATGAATACTGACAAATTCTGGATGGAGACATCAGAGTCAGGTTGACCAAAGTTTAGGATGTTCTTCAGCAAAATGTTGACTTCCTTAATGTGTACTTTTTAAAAAAAGAGGTAAGACATTAGAGCATTACCATTCTACACAGGGGTTTTCGATGTCAATAAAATTAAGTGAGAGTTCCCTGACCTTTGAATGAAAGTGATGAGCTAAGATGTTGGCTGCATAGCTCTTAGCTGTCCAGATCTTTTACAGAGTGTCCAGACATTTGCGTCATGTTTTTGGTCTGTTCCTCATAAAATTAGTGGCTTTCTGGTAAATCACTGAGGACTGAAGTCACTAATTAATGACATGCATTTGAGTTTCAGACTTTACTTCAGAAAATGCATATTTACACAAATCCCATTAGTCTAGCAACTTTACAAGGTTATAAGAACAATATTTAAAATTGTTCCCTATTTTTGGATTTTCCCACCCCATCATTTTAGGCTTTGTTCAGATTTTTTTGTGCTAAGATATTGTGAGGTAAGGGATTAAATGTTTTGAGGGGACAGCAGTAACCTGCCCCATTCATTTAATGGAAACATTTAATTCTTCATGTGAGGTTATTTAATTATTGCCAAAATAGTTTGAAGACTATTGAAAAACAGATGCTTATTTTTGCTTTGCAAATTAGCTTTATGCTGTTTTACTAACTTTTTACACTGGCCTTTAATAGCCCAGTAGTGATTCCATGAATTACGAAGTACCTACCGACTTGTAAGAAGCCCAGACTTTTTTTTTTCTTCATAGCAAGGGTTGTGTGGATCTCTATAGTGATCCAAAAATGTGAAGCAGATGCACTTGGGTACTCTTAAGTTTTTTCAAGATCATATTTTTTCTTCTGAAGTGGGAAAAATATATTAAAAAAAAAGGAGTAAGGATTAATTTCTGTAAACATGTATCAGTGCACATTGCCAGGCTAAGGCAGCAATCTTTGACAGAGGCGTTATCTTTGTCAGAGTTGAAGCATCTTGTTTTCATGAAAGAGCTGCTAGATTTTCTCTTACATTTAGCAGAGAAAAACAAAAACAGCAAAATTACTGTGGAAAGATTCAACAATGACTGGGTCATACAGAACTCTCAGGATCTCTAATTAAGACTCAAACCTATAATGGGTGTCATTTACCTGTAAGCAGATTGGCTCTATTGGGCTAATGAGCAATATGGGAGAAGTTGCACTTATGCAAAATATTGTTAATGAATAATTTAAGTGATGGTGAAGCTAAGAAGGTGATGATTGTTTTCAGCTACTCATATATGGAGGTGAAATTTGCTAAGAGAAAGAAGAATAAGGCTTCTTTTTGTATGTGGTGGGACATCATAGGTGCTCCATCGGCACACTATGAATTTACTGGATAAAACTGGCAAAGGAACCAAGGTATTGGGAGAAAATAACTACAGAGGGAAAGGTGACAGAATAGGAACAGGCCAATAAGACATTTGGACTGTAGTCTACAGACTGCCTTCCCCATCAGGGATTATCAGAGTTTAAAGAAAGAGAAAGGTATATGGGAATCTTAAGTGAAAGGCCTGATCTGGTTGAGTTTTTAGCTGAATCTAGACCAGAAGCTGCTGTTATAAAATGGATAATTAAAAGGGCATATAAAATATTGCACTGTAACTTTAGGAATTAATCAGATGAGGTTAGAAAAGATTGAGAAGAGAGACTGGATAAGCAATTACAATGAAACAATTGGAGGACATGTGTGTGTCTCCCAAATATGCAACAAAGTCTAGAAGATTTAGGATTTCTGCTTGGAAGTGTTTGCACAGGCATTTGTATACCCCAATCAGACTCCAAAGAATTTTTCCTCAGGTAGATACAAATATTGGAGGTGTGATGGGGGAAGAAAGAGGTAACTGAAAACATATGTTTTGGGAGTATAATGAGTTAGCCGGCCTTAAAAATTCCCTAAGGAGTACTCCGTCAGAAATGTTGGGTTTGTAAATGATTGCAACAAAGGAAATAACTTTTATGAGTTGAGATACGTTATATGAATTGCCTAGACACAGTGAGACCTTGTTAATTTTATTTCTGGTTCTGGTGGCTGCCAAAAAAAAAACAATTACTAGAAAATGGAAGTCAGATTCTAAACTAACTGTATTTGAAGTACTGGATACTGTAACAAAGATAAAACAACTGGAAGTGGAATCCAAAATGGTAGGCACAAATTATATAGAATAACTGGAAACTGTGAGAACAATATACACATAATAATGTTTTAGAGAAGGATTGAGGGTTAAAAGAAGGCAGAAATTGATCAATTTATGTAATGTTGGATTGATGATAACTATACAAGAAAATATATGTGATGTATAATGTGTGCAACTGTGAATATATTAATATGGTTTGTTTTCTTTTATATACATGTATGTTTGCCTTGGTCTTAAGTGATAATTCAATAAAGGTATTAAAAATTATTAAACGATAATGCCATGGGGTCCTAGAAAGAGTGTTTTTCCCTGAGGATGAGTTAGCCAACAAGGATTGCTATAGACAGAAAAATATCACCAGCAGTGTTCCACAGGGTTTGCCTTGGACTCCCCCTCTTTGGTATGAAAACAGGTATGAGTATACTATGGCTAATTAAGTTTGCTGATGACTGTAACTGGGGCAGCTATCAAATTGCATTCTAAACACATTTGTTAATGATTACAAATTTCAATCAGCAATCAAATGCTATTCTGATGCTCAAATTCCTTAGCAAGAGGTAGACCAAATGAATGTTTGGTGTGTTAATCATGGGTTTACCCTTAATGCCAAGAAATGCAGCATAGTTTCCCTTGTTAAGCATAAAATTACCACTGTTTACCATATAGATGACATTTCACTTAAATCTGACACAGTTGTCAGGGACTTGGGTACCTTTGCTGACAACAAACTTATCTTTGTCAACTATGTTTCTGTGGTCATTACAAAATCCTTCCTTAAGCAGCTTACTATATGTTATATCTACTTAAGATCCAAAAAAAGTTATATTCCCACTTTATTCCTCTCTTACTAAGCCCCTCATTGAATACAGTGCCCCCTTTGGTAGGTACAGCACAAAGCACCTAAGCTAACTCTAAAGCCCTCAACATTTCCTTACCAAAAAGATCTCAGGAGTCATTACACTAAGCTCTTCTGATAGACTAAAATCCCTGTCCTTCTATTCACACAGACATCAGAAGGGCGTTCCCTAATTAGCCTTTCATGCTATGAATAACCCAGTACCCTGAACTCCTTCCTCTAAATAGAATCTATGGTAAAGGAAACTCCCACTCTAGATACCTAAAACTATGCTACCACATCAACAGCACCAGATGGTGCGACAAGCACATAAATTCATGTATCCCTTGTTTCTGGAACAGGGTGCCCCTGCCTATCAAGCTGAGTACTTCCCCAGCAATCTTTAAAACAAGTCTGGGCAACTGGATGAATGATTACAATTTTCACCTGGAATTTGTATGGAAAATCTGCTTAATGGGGGACATTGTTACTCTCCCACCAGTACTGAGTGATGTGGCCAAACTTCCTTAGTCTCCTTGCTTGTAAGAAGGAGATGGTCAGTAGACCACACTGCTTTGCCAGGGATGGTCTGCACCTCACCCTTCTAGGCTTTCAAATATTAGCTAAAACACTGTCTTCCCTCATAGTGCCTTTCTTAGGCAATGCCAAACTGAAAGTACTTCTGACACATAGCAAATCAAAACCAAGAAAATCTAAAGGTATTACTGCTCAATGCTAGGAGTCTAAACAAAAAAATCCACTCCTTAGAAGCTCTCTTCACCCTAGAGATGCTGAGATCTATGCGGTCACTGAGACATGCTTTAAAGCCACTGAGACCACACAAATAGTGCAAGGTTATAATGTCTTCCACAAATTTAGAGCAGCTACTACACAGGGAGGGACTAAAGGTGAAGGTGTCTCGATTTACATCAAAAATAAATATACCTCATGGCTGGTCAAACAGGATGATCCACTTGAGCTTCTCCATGTTCAGATCACCACAGGCAAAATCCAAAGCCACTTCCTTGCAAGCTATAGGTCCTCCTGTATGACCCAAGAAACCCATACCATGTATTTACACTTATTGGAAACATCATCCAACCCAATACCATATTTATGGGTGTCTTTCATTAACCCATTAAGAAGGTTCGTGGTCTGCACTCTTGTGGGAGGAGAGCCTGGACTCTGCCCTTCTGAGCTGGGAATTTCTTGTTAAAGGCTTATAGTGCCTGCATATTTGAACTGTTTCTTACTGAAATTGGTACACCTTGTTTGCTGTAGCATAGACTAGATCCAGGCCTGCTGAATCTAGCTTTGTTTGTATGCTTGTTGTTGTTTGCTTGTTATTTCCCTGAAACAGTAATTCCACCTAAAACGTGGCTTTTCAGCACTTCTGTGGATCCCTAGTGATATCTGCATTGCTTACTGTACTTATTTCCTTGTTTCACTTGAAAGAAAGTTACTGTTTGTCATTTTAACATTTAAGTTACTTGTAACACATTGCATTTAAGTTACCTGGCACTTGCTCACTAAAGCAATTATATAAGTCAGCACTAAAAAACTAAAAGCACTACACCCTCACAAACTCCCCTTGAGTACCTTGTTCCCCACTGGCCCTTTTTTCAATTATAAAGGAATTCCCAATACTATTCTAGCATGTCCAAAGGTCAGTTGTCAATCTCCTCTCCGGTCCAGCTGGTGAATCTGGGAATCTTGAGGCAATGTTACAACTGCCTCATGTACACAGACAACCCTCTCCTCCTCCCAACAAATTCCAACACATGTGAGAGATGCAACCATATAGCCAAACTGGAGGCTAAGCTCTCTCATCTCAGTACTGGCGTAACCAGTCAGGAGGAAAAGGAAACCACACTCACTACAATTCCAGTCTCACATAGACCTACCACGACAGCAAACCTAACACATAAACACACAAAAACATACTCGGAGGCTCTAAATAAAAATGTGCCTAAGCAGCAGAGACCTCCAAAGCATACACTCAAGCAACCGCTACCCCAAAACAAAACATGTGCAACACATAGCTCACAAAGCCAGTTTGCCAAACAGTCACAGCCCTTAAGGCTAAACAACACACCTGATACACTTGCAACAGGTGACTCTATCGTCAGGCACACTGACGTCCCGCTCACCAGGCTGAACAAGGGAGAAGGTCACGGTGAGCTGCCTGTTGGGTGCTAGGATCCGCCACATAACACAAGCACTCAGGTCACTCCAAGGCAAGTACAAATATGACTCAGTCATTGTCCATGCTGGTGTGAATGACCTGAGATGTAACTCCCTGGACTACATGAAAAGAGACATAGAGGAGCTCTCTGAGCATGTAGCCCAGGCCGGTATGACCCTGACCTTGAGTAGCATCTTACCCTCACCAAGAATGATGCCACAATATGAAGACAAGATGATCAATTTCAACAATTGGCTTAAGTATTGGTGTCATTCAAAGGGGATCCAATGCCTGTCAGCCTGGGATGACATGCTCGACAAGCCACGATGCTTCGCTAGGGATGGCTTGCACCTGTCACCCCTGGGCTTTCGGATATTGGCAAAGGCTCTTGCTACCCCCATAGTGTCTTTTTAGGCAAGGCTCAAAAGACAAACCCACCTCCATAGGTATCACAAGGGATAAGAAACTAAGAGTAATGCTACTCAACGCCAGAAGTCTAAACCTCAAGATGCATGCACTTGAAACTCTTCTTAGCATGGAGAACATCGATATCTGTGCAGTAACAGAAACCTGGTTCAAGGCTCCCGAGAGCACCCCAGCACTACCAGGTTATACCTCATACCATGCTTTTCGGCCCCAAAACTTGGACCAAACCACAAAAGGAGGGGGAGTATCAATATTCGTCAAAGATACCCACACCTCCAGGTTGGTGGCACAGCACGAAGCATCAGAGACTATCCATGTGCAACTAACAGTGGGTAAAACTGCCTTCCAGTTTATAGCCTGCTGCAGACCACCCTCCCAAACCCAGGAACCCCACTCGGCCTTCCTGAGAACACTGGAAAATATGAAGGTCTCTCCAAACACCATTATATTGGGCGACCTCAACTACCCAAATATAGACTGGGAGCATTACTCTAGCTCCAACACCCTAGCCCAAAGGTTCCTAGAATTTATAAACTCAAATGCTATGGAACAACTTGTTACCACTCCCACAGGAGAGGAAAACATACTGGACCTGATCATCACCAACATGGGGACTCTATACTCCAGACCAGAAGTGTATCCCTCACTGGTAAGATCAGACCATAAAGTAATCTCACTGGATATTCACATCCCGACCCCACCCCCTGCCCAGAAAACCACGGTGAAAAACTTCTCTAAAGCAAATTTCACACTCCTCAAAACCAAGTTGGAATTCTTCAAAGCCCCCGGGCCTGTGGAAAATATGGCCCAGACCGCAGAATCCTTTATAAATGCATTCTATGAACACCTTCAGGAATGCATGGATCATGCAATCCCAAATAAAACCAAGACCCAATTCTCCAAAGCAGACGTCCTGTCTGGTGGACCCCAGCCATAAACAAACTATACAATAGAAGGAGGAAGCTACTACATTATAGAGCAAAATCCCAAAAAGGGAAGGCATCTCTGATCAGTATTAGCAAAAAACTACGGGCACTCATAAAATCGTCTAAGGCCAGCCTAGAGAGAAAAATTGCACAGGACACTAAGGATAATCACAAGGCTTTCTTTAGTTATGTTAGGAACCTGGGTGGGAATTCACAGATATGCTCAGAATTAGTCCAAAATTACAAAAAATACACCGAACCCACAGACATTGCCAACATCCTAGCTGAGAGGTTCAGCGCAAACTCCCCCCCCTCCCCACCAAAAGGGGAAATATCTATTCCAGCAGAGTGCTGCCCCCCTGACATCTCAGATGCTCAGGTAAGAGACGCCCTCTCCAAAGTAAAAAAACACAGCATCAATGGGACCAGACGGTGTCCTGGGCTACATCCTACATGAACTCCAAGAAGAGCTAAACCCAAACATAAAACTACTGTTCAATCTCAGCCTTACTACAGGATATGTACCCAAAGAGTGGCGTACAGCAACAGTGGTCCCTCTCCACAAAGGTGGTGCCTCAACGGATCCTGGAAACTATCGCCCCATAAGCCTGACTAGCTTGGTCTGCAAAGCTATGGAAAGGATCATCATGGACCTCATAAATAAAGATATTGGGGACCTACAGACACTGGATCCTACCCAGTTCATCTTTGTTAAGGGCAGATCCTGCCTCTTAAACCTGGTTGATTTCTTTGAAACAGTCACCAAGGCCATTGACAAGGGGAAGGTGGTCCACACAGCCTACCTGGACCTCGCAAAAGCCTTCGATACAATACCCCACTTGGGCATTATAGATAAGCTCACCAGCTTAAATATAAACACCTATGTCACTAGATGGGTTGCAAACTGGCACAAGGACAGAACCCACATGGTTAGAATTGCTGGAGCCATGTCAGAGTCCAAACCAGTTACAAGTGGCATCCTACAAGGCTCAGTCCTGGGACCTCCCTTGTTTGGTATATATTTCTCTGAGGTACAGGCCAACACAGAAGGACTGTGGCTGACCAAGTTCGCAGATGACTGCAAACTGGGCGCCATAATCGACTCTCCAGCCAACACAAGCATCCTCCAAAAGGGCCTCATAGAAACAGACAACTGGTGCCAGAGCCATGGCCTCAAGCTAAATGCCAAAAAGTGTATAGTCATCCCCTTTGGCAAAAACAAAGTGCCCACAAATTACCACATCCATTAAGTACAGAAGAAGTAATTAGGGACCTGGGGACCCAAGTTGATAGCAATCTCTCATTTGACAACCATGTGGCCAAAGTGGTTAGAAAAACATTTTATATAGCCCACCTAATCATGAAGGGATTCACATCTAAATCAGGGGAGGTCATCGTGCCTCTTTACTCATCCCTCATCAGGCCCATAATTGAGTACAATGCCCCTTTTGGGATGTACCTTACCAGACACCTGCAGCAACTGGAAAGACCCCAAAAGTACCTCACCAAGAGGATCAAAGGGCTCAAACAGATGCCATATGCTGCCCGGTTAAAAAAACTCCAGCTCTACTCAGTGGCATACCGCCTGCTCAGAGGCAATCTGTGCCTGACGTATAAAGCCATGTCCAACCCGGAATTAATGGACATGCTGCACCTCAGAAAATCCAAATCCCATCGAGCTACGCGCTCGAGAGACTTGAACCTCAGCACTGAAATAAATACGACACGCTGGAGGGACAGATTCATAACCCAGAGGCTCACTTCACTCTGGAATAAAATCCCAGTCCAGGTTAGGCAGAGTCCCTCATTGACTCTCTTCAAGAGGAATCTTGATGAGTGGATGGGAGATCGTAGGTTTACCACGGGTATCACTTCTGTGTCACTGTTAGACAGAGGCACAGTATACTAATGTCGAGAAAGGGCATAGCAAAATTAATTTAAAATGGGTGGCGAAAGCCAAACACACTCTGGCTAGGCTTATAAATGCCCTAGGGCAGATAGCCTAGTATGAACCTATGAACCAGCAATTAACTGGGAATCCTATACAACAGCAAACATACAGACACAGAGATTCCTGGAATTTGTAAATGCAAATTCTCTGGACCAGATTGTCAATACATCAACCAGGGTGCAATCATACTGGATCTGGTCCTAACTTATATGGAAGAGTGCTGCATATCCCATAGTGTAGATTTTTGCTGGTAAGGTCAGACCACAAAATGGTCTCCTTTGAAGTAAAAATAAAACCTAGACCCACAGCTAACCCTTGAATATTCAGGAACAACGAAGTCTAACTTCCTGCTATTAAGTGATAACCTGGCAAAATTTCAAGCCCCATAAACCCCGAGAACACGGCTGCCTATGCAGCTCTGTTCACAGAAACCTTATACAAGCATGTTAACAGCTGCACAGAGGCAGCTGTTCCTACTAGAAAGAAGTAGAAAACTAACTCAAAAAACAAGCCACCCTGACCCTGATGGAATCGCAAAATCAGTAGGCATCAATAGGCTATATAACAGATGGAAGAAAATCATGACAAAATTTAGGAGGTGCAGCACCCAGCAGGATAAAAGTACTCTTATCAATCCAAACAAACAACTCAGAGGACAAATAAAAGTCGATAAAACAAGACATTCTTTAGTTATGTCCAACTCAGAGGCAGGAGACAATGATGAAATCCAGAGTATTAAAACACGATGATATTTATTAGATGAAACACAGGGATGAGCTGGCTGAATAATACGCTTCTTCAGATCACCACACAAAGAGTAACAACTATATTTATACATATTTAATTATCTTAGATGGTCCAATTAATTCAAATCCTCCAATGAACAACTAAGGAGAGATTACTCACAGGAGGTTAACCCTCTGTGAACCAAGACACAATAATGTAACCACTTCAAACTTTCAAGTCAGATTATCTAATGCGGTTGTATATATATGTATACATATTCAGATAAAAACACATTCAAATAAAAATATATATTCAAATGAGAATGTGTATATATAAAATGTATAAAATGTACATATAAAATAAATAAATACAATGAATAACTCAATAGCTATGAAAATATAAGGCACATAAATAAATATGTATGAATATGAGGAGTCACAAAGCAATGAATAAAAATGGTTCATATTAATTTGATCTAGCTAGGCATTGACACAATCATCCAAAAGCATTGTTGAAAACTAATATGCTATATGAATATTTAAT